>NC_053168.1:119950283-120250283 GCF_016835505.1 Polypterus senegalus
TTCAGGTCATATCTGAAATGTGTCCAGTTTTGAATATAAAAAAGCAACTGAAGACCTAAAACTACATCTTGGCCCATTTTAACGACTGCAAGGCTGCCACTGGTGGGCTCAGGGTTAAAGAAGTGTCTTCTACCAAATTCAAAAAGGTTGAAACCTATAATTTCCCAAGCCTGGCAGCCTGAATATGGAGGTTTAGATAGATAGAAAATCAGACAAGCAGTATATTTTTTTTCTTTCTCCGTGGTTTTAATTTAAATTATAGCAATAGCCACCTTTAACATATTAGTCAAAAACTGCCATTTTCTTTCAGTAATGCCATTAAATGGCAGGTTTTAAATGGAGTGTCTGGTGTGATGTGGTAGTAAATGAGGATAAGTTGAAAAGTCATCTTCATTTTACTTAAATGAAAGGGGTCAACAAGGGTGTCGTTTTTCAGCACATTCCATTAACTTTTCACCACATTGGGTTTAATGCCTCATTCACAGGCTTCTCAAGTCCTGATGCAGTGCTTCTTGACATAAATGCCATTGCCCCCGGATGACAAACAGAAGCATTTTGTGAATTTCAAGAGAATTTGAAGAAGTTGTTGTTGAATCCGTGGTGTAAGGTGGGCAGCAAGTCTGAGTTGCCTCTAATTGCTGTATAGGGGATCAGTGCACAGTGAGGCTCACTTAAGCAGTGTAATGGAGTGTCACAGGGTCTGGACTTGCTTTAAGCCTCAGAGATCTTTTTTCAGTATTTGCCTCCAGCACAGGTCAAACTGACTTTGTTGGGTTTCTTTTCTTTTTCATAAACTTTATTGAACTTAAAGAATGTATTGCAGTCTCAATCAATAATATAATTACTAAAGCATTCCAAAGAAGGAAAAAATAAAATGCATTAAAGTATAATCAACACTTATAATCCCAACCCTACCCCTTCTGATTGAGCCCATTATAAGGTAGTTCCTCGCATATTTTAGCTCATGTAAAGAAAGAGAGACAGAACAGAGAGATTGCCCATTTCTGGATTAGCTTTGCCCTGTAAAGATATCATTGGGTTTCTGTTGTTTCTCGAGTAATTGAATTTGTCATTCCAGGACAGCCATTTACTATACCTTCCACCAGTAAAGTTAGCCTCTGATGTCATACAGCAGGAACTGCTTTCTTAAAAGTCCCTTTAATTATAGTCTTACAAAATCAGCTTAATTTAGAAATTTAAATGATGGTAAAGGTAAAGTTATCTTTATTATGTGTGTATTTTTATTTATTTTTTTGCTCAGACTGGGCACTTGCATACCTTTCTGTGCAGTTCCTGCTTTATGATGTCAGACGTTGACTGTTTTAGTGCAGAGGTTTATGGAAGAAATCCCACTTCTGACTAACTACGTGACTCTAAGTCTAATGTGCTTTTATTCCATTTGTTTAAAATAAATAATTATAAAATATTCTAACTTATTAGTTGAACTGGATAAACGTATGTAAAATAAGCAGTACTCCTAGATGATGGAAGGGGTGGGGTGGTAGGATGGCAGTTGTTTCTGTTGCCTCACAGCTCAAGGGCTTTGGGCTGTATTTGTTGTGAGTGTTCACAGACTGCATGGGTTTTACTGCAAGTACTTAAGTTTTTATTCACACATCTTAATGACATGCAGGTTAAGATAACAGACAGAAACTATTCCATCTTTTCATTTTATTTTATTAACAATGCTGCACACCCTCTCTCTGAGGACTTTCAGCCAGTCAATTTTACAGCAGAGGTGTGTCAAGAAACACAATGGGGGCTTCTTCATAGGAACAGCAATACACCTGCATAATGCCTCACTTGGGACTGAGACTGCCAAGTCAGAAGTGTCTGTCTGTCTGTCTGTCTTTCTGTTCTTGTTTATATTGTAACTCTGTCTGTCTGTCTACAGCGGACAATTCGTTCCAAAACTCTGGTCGCAACCCGATTTGGTCTTGACCCGAAATGATTTCCCTCATTGGATTGTATGTAAATACAATTAATCCGTTCCGGACCATACGAACTGTATATAAATATATTTTTTTAAAGATTTTTAAGCACAAAAATAATTAACTGTGCCACAGAATGCACAGTGTAATAGTAAACTAAATTTAAAAACATTGAATAACACTGAGAAAACCTTGAACAGAGAAAACTAACATTGCAAGAGTTAACGCTACAGCCTTATGAACTGTAAACAGTTTTTTTTAATGAGTTTTAAGCACAGGAAAAAAAATGAAAATTTGAAAAATCCGTAATTTATACAAAACTAACCATAAACAACCAAGAAAACTAACCTTGCATGCACGTATGCCTGACCGAGAACAATCCACAGGGAGAGACTGAACACATGCGGAAATCATCGGCGCATACGAACCGGAAGGAAAGCTGGCTTGTTCGTCACCCGAGTGTGTGGTCGTGAACAGATGCAAAAGTTTGGCAAGCGTTTTGGTTATAACCCGATTTGTACGTGACCCGAGGTTCCACTGTAGTGCCTTGCATATCTATCTGTCAATCTATCTGTCTATCACAAAAGTGTTTTTTTTTTCTTTTTGATTTTTATTAACTTATGTTATTTCACAATTGCAAATTGCCACTGTGTGTGAGTATGGGGTGGCGGGGGTATGTGATTTCTATGTGCTTGAGTGCGAGTGATCTTTCTGTGATGGATTGGAGTCCTGTCCAGGCCTGTTTACAGCATTTTCGGCATAACCTTTGGCCCCTACAACCCTGAAATAGATTGAGGAGGTTCTAGAAGCTGCCTACTGAACTCAGCCCAGTGAAGGCTACAGTACCTGCACAGCCCTCGATTGCACCAGAATGTTACAGCGCCATGCATACATTTTCTAACTTGTTTTATCACTATAACATTTTAACTCACTAGATCTGATGAATATTCTTTTGCTTGCTTAATAAAATGTGTCTCTCTTATTTCTTCCACAATGTCTATTTCTAAAGCAGCCTTTTTGTATGCCAGGCAAAAGAGAGTGAACGGAGCGGCTCCACATTGTCATTTTTCACCTGTGCCTGCTGTTTTGTTAATTGTCATTTTTAAAGGAAACCATTTAGAAACAATTAAGGGAGCAAACTGTTAACAGGAAAGTGAATGCTGACAATGAAAAGGAAATGAATAAAGAGCATAAAGCGAGTCCTGCCTGCTGAATGCTCTAACAACAATACACAGATTCATCCATTTTCTGTAACTGCTATTCTAAGTCCGTGTGATTGGGTACATTGGCACTCAGTGAAAAAAAAATTCTTACAGTTCTCAATCACACAGTGAGGCTTATTTCTTACTTTACAAACAAGTAATTAAGCAATGATGAAAAACTAAAGGCCGAAGTAAGTTGGTGTAAGAAGCTGCAGCTGTAGTGGATTTGGGACCCCTGCTATATGATGGATGTTACACTTGAGTTCTTAAATGATATTGTCTGAAAATGTGATTATCGCTTTCAGTCCATTAAGCTGCCAAAGATACACATGTTTGTAGGATCTGCACGGCAGAGCTGTCTTTGATTGATACAAAGCTGGCACCCAGTCCTTGGGACTGATTTTGTCAAACTGGTGTGTATTTTTCAGTGGTGAGGTTAAAAAAATAGAAATGGAGGACTCTGAGGAGTTACCGTCTACCATTATTTCGATATTCTTTAGATAACCACAGAATTGATTTTGCTCTCATTGTTATTTGTACTTGTTCTGTATAGGGTTGGCAAATTAGAAATACGGGACACTCTTAGAATCTCGCTCTGTATTGCACTTTATATATATTTTTTACCAAAAATAACCGGAAATATTTTTAAAACGTGTTTAATTTAATTTTCTGTACAAACTACAATTAGTCTCCTTCAAAGTACTCTCCATTGGCGGAAATACACTTATCTAACCGTTTGTTCCATTGTTCGAAACATTTTTTAAATTCGTCTGAAGTAATGCCCGTTAATGCTCTGGTCATTTCTTGTTTCACCTCTTCGATGTCAGCAAAACGCCTTCCTTTCAAGTCTTTTTTCATCCGAGGGAACAAAAAGAAATCACATGGAGCTAAATCCGGTGAGTAGGCTGGGTGGTTCAGGGTTGTCATACCGTTTCAATAACAATAGTTTCTGCAACACTTTTTTCAAGAAGAAAACTAAATTTCACTGCTGCGCGTTGCTCACGATAATCGGCCATCGTAAAAAAACGACGCTTGCACAAAACTACTTTTACAAAAAAATTTACTGAACACAAGCACAACCTTCCAGACTGATGGCACTTGGCAGACTGACTTGTGAGGAGTGTAACTAGATCGCCCTAGCGGCCCAACCACGTACTACAAGTACTAACCTAACAACAACAAAATTCCGGTTATTTTTGGGTCCCCCCTCGAATATATATATATATATATATATATATATATACATATACATACATACATACAGTGATCCCTCGCTATATCACGCTTCGACTTTCGCGGCTTCACTCTATCGCAATTTTTTTCTCATACACGCTTACGTCACTACGCATGCGCTTTTGGCTCCTAAATGTGCTGCTTTTTCTAAGCCTTCTGACAATAAAACTAAGCGCCGGAGGAAGATGCTTACTATCCAGGAGAAGGTGCAACTCTTAGATATGATTAAAGATGGCAATACCCTACAAAAGTCGCCTCACGCATATGAAAAGACAGCGCCAGCAACTGCCTATCAAGATGTTCTTCAGCCGCGCACCCAGACTCCCACTGCCTACTCCTAGTACTTCTTCACTGAAGACAACAGCGCACCTGCTGAAGATACTGCACCATCTCTGAAAACTGCCCTACTGAGGTCGTGCCTTCATAGGTTAGTGGTTGTGTGCAATTAAATGTACAGTACAATAGTCTACTATATAAAAGCGTTCGGGATTGCCCTTCCGTCCCGTGCAAAGCGTAGCGGTATTCCGCTTATCACAGACTTACTACTTGCGGCAGAGGTACGAAGCAACGCGATGTGAGCAGAGTTCTGGTGCTCTCATCATTACCTTGCTTTTGTGCTCGATGCGCTGGAAAAATAGACAAAATTATGTCTCTGGAAATAATTAATGTTGCTGGAATACAAATGCCTCACCGCGTAGTAAATATCAGGGGAGATGGTGCTTGCTTATTCTCATCTATAGCTTATTTAGTGCATGAAACTCCGTCTTTAGCAGTACAGATTCGGGCTGACATTGTACGACTTTGGACAGGCACTTGAGGGGATAAAAAAAAACGTAGGTTTTCGGAGATGTTATGAATGGGCACTTTGATGTTCTCATTCCCTACACTTACATGCCTGATGTACACATGGAGCACACAAAAATTGAGGATAAAAGTCGGTCGCCTTAAAAGGCGAGTCGCCTAATAATATGATATTTGTAACATCTAATATGTCTTATTTTCTCTTATTTTGTCTAATATATTGGGTAATACTGAGTGTAATGGTGACTAAAGGGTGTTATTTCATGTCTAGAGGGCACTAATAATGTTAAAAAAACGTATTTAGAAGGTCGTAAACAGGTTTTCTATACTCTAACTGCGAAAATATACGATTTATAAATAAAGAATCCTACTTCGCGAAAATTCATTTATCACAGTAGAGTCTGGAACGGATTAATAACCGTGATAAACGAGGGTTCACTGTGTGTGTGTGTGTATATATATATATATATATATATATATATATATATATATATATATATATATATATATATATATATATATATATATACACATGCCCCCTACACACCCAGACCACTATATTACATAGAAGTAGAGACCAAAGTTAAAAACATAAAGCAAGGATTTTAATGGGTTATGAGGAAAACAAAAGTTAAATCACTTGAAAATTATTCACTGAAAGTACAATTATATACATCACAGTTTGCTTCAAAACAGCTTCTGCCTTGCTTGATAAATGTCCATTCGGTGGAATATTCATCACGAAATTTACACTTATGTTTTGGTATCATGGGATGGATGGATTAGTTTTTAAGTTAGAAACAAAGTGGGCCGTGGTGAGTAGTAACAACACCCTTTGTCGACAGTCACTGTATGTGCCAATGCTGATCCAGAACTGAAGAGCAACGCGGCTGGAGAGCAACACGGTAAGAGTGTCGCCGTCCTCAGCCAACCAGAGCAACTGAACAAGTTACAAATGGGCAGCAAACACGAGTTTCTTCATTACATTTGGGTTATTTTCATCAAGAGAATCTGAGAAAAGAAGGTATAATTACTTTTAAAGTTAAAAATAAGTACCGTAAGAAGGTAGTAAAAATATATATTTATTACGAAATTTGAAAATAAATTAAATACAAGACATTTGGGTGTCCCTGAAAGGTCAGTACGGGACAGGGGACAAAATGATCAAATATGGGACATGTCCTGTATATAAGGGACGTCTGGCAACCCTAGTTCTTTGACACAATAAGGGAGGGCAGGAAAAAGCAGTTTTAAAATGCCAGACCGAAAAGGTAACAAATCACTTGGATGGCAGCATAGCAAAAGACCACCTGCCTTTTTATGTTCACAGTTCCTTGCTATAAAAATACTGGTAAAGAAGAATGAGGAAATGGATGGTAGTCAAACATACCGAAGCAAGTCGTTTACTGTGAGTTCAGAATAACCAGAATTGAAATCAAAAAGGAATCACAATGTTTGAAGCCAGACACACACTAAATAACTTGTCAACTCCCTTTTGAAAAATTCCCAAACTTGGAAGCGAGTTTACACCTGTTGTTGGCGACATCGGTGACATCAAGCAGCATGACTTCCAGGACTCTGTACCTGCCAACTATGCAACGTGTCATGACAAGAAAAACTGAACATAGTATCACCCATGGTAAAAACAAAATGGCATGGTGGCAGAATTATTATTTAAACCTCCTAGGCCATGACTTAACCACTTGTAGACTGCCAAAAGCTACCAGACCAGTGGGATAAATGAAAATGGACAAGAAAGTGTGAAGAGGAAAGTCTCCTGTGCTTGGTGGTATGATGCCAAGCAGGTACACTACCCATGCAAGGGTCTGCACTTCAAGGTAGATCAAGACCTTATACTGGCCCTTGTGGCTATTTGATCATGTGTGTGTTGCACAGCTAAGCGGTCAACATAGTGACAGCTGTCCCTCTTGAAATCCAGAGTGGCCATTTGCGTCTTCTAAATGATGCTGTATATAGAAGATCTGCAAGTCACTTGACTTCAAGTAAGCTTATGGAATCCATAAAAATAGTAACCTGGGGGGAAAAAAGGCACGAGTGACTATGGGGACTCTTTGAAGCTAAATTGAAAAAGGTGGAAAACATCTCAGTAGTACTGAACTAATTAAAGGTAATAAGACAGAACAATCTGTGGATTGCTAGCGTGCTGTCCTTGGAATTAGAATGCTCGCTGCAATAATTACTTTATTATGATCAGTGCATTCCAAAGGGGAGGGAGAGGGGGGCACAGTGAAGCCCTCAAGGACATTTTAATAATTGTCATTATATATATCAGCTATAATGTATGTGCTCCATGAGCTGTGCAGAGTAATTCGCTTTAGCAGATTTTCCTGGGGAGGAATCAACGAAAGGAAAAAAAAAAAAAAACCAAACCCGCAATTATTATTAATTTTACTATTTGAATGTTAATAAATTTGCACATATGCATTTCTAAACACACCTAATCCAGTCTAGAGTTGAGGGGGCTTTAATCTTACTCTGGCATCACTGAGTGCAAGGTGGTAAATATCCCATGGTAGAGTAGCAGTCTGTCACAGTTCACACACACACTACTGATCGATGGTGGCCATTTTAGAATCTTCAGTCAACATAACCCAAATGTCTAAACGAGAGGAAAAGTGACTTGATTATATTTTGCAAAGTTTTAGGGAATGACCTGCGACATCCTGTCTTAATTTATTCAGCCTCCTACTAGCACACAAACACAAGCCTGATGGGCTTGTTTATCCAGGAGTTCACTGTATTTTTTTAAGGAAATTATAGGTCATGGTTCTCTCTCAGAAAAGAGTAGATTGCTTTCTTCAAGTGAGGGGAGAATAACTGCTCTTAGTAGAGGAGTTCAAGTATTTTGGGATTTTGTTCACGAGTGATTGACAAAGGGGAACTTGAGATTAGCAAGAGGATTGGAGAGGTGGCAGCTGTCCTGCACGTGCTGTACTAGTCAAGGATGAAGCTGGATCCGAGTCTAAAAACTAAACTGTCGTCTTACCGGTCTATCTGCATCCCTATCCTCACTCACAGTTTTGTTTCTGACTGAATGATTGAAAGAATGAGATCACCAGTACAAGCGGCAGAAATGAGGTTTCTTCCCAGGGTGGCTGTGCTGGCACTCCGTGGTAGAGTAAGAAGCTCATTGATTTGGGGGAGTCTCATGTGGAGTTGCTGCCACTCTGGATCGAGTGGAGCCAGTTGAGGTGGTTTAGGCATATCGTAAAGATTCCCCTGAGTGGGTCACCCTAGGGCTGGTCAGGGCAGGACCCCATGGCAGACCCAGGACATTCTAATGGGATTATATTTCTTGGTTAACTTGGGAAATGCTTTGGAATTACCCAGGAGGAGCTGGAATCTGTAACTGGGGAATGGGAAGTCTGCGCTGACCTGCTTGGCCTGCTGCCACCATAACCCTCACCAGAAAAAATGTTTTCAGAAAATGAGATGAGGTGAGAATTCAAAACATTCTAGTTAAGTGGATTATCTTTCAATTGACAGCAAACATATTGTAGGTGGTATTTGATCTGATAAAACAATATTGAGGGTCTAACTTTAACTGTCTGTTATTGCTTTTCAAAAAGAGATATACTGTATGCTGCTGACCATTTGAGTTAGTATTCGCGTTTAAGAATTGGTGTTAACAGTTGAATTATGGACAGTTCAAACTCATCAGGATTGTTTCAGTTTCTGTATTGCTTTATGGAGGTCTATTAATTTGCCTGAGATACTCACAGCCTCGGAGTTATAACTATTTTTATTCATCCTTCCATTTTCTAAATGTGCTTATCTTGAATGGGGAGATGTCTGAATTGACAAGAGCAGCAATGTGACTAATCAAAGGGCCTGCCATGAGGTGCAATTAGCTCAGCTGAGCTTTCTTATGATAAAAGTGAAGGAGGGAATTCTTGGAATAGACCCAGACACTGTGCAAAATTAATTTTGATAACCCCTGATGAATGTTAAGGCAAGCCACCACACACCACAAGCAGACCATTTCATCTGTAAGTTACTATATGGCTGAGGTCTCCTGAGATAAGAATAAGCATCACAGGACAGAGACGTGGAAACGTGAGACAAACGAGGAAATAATAATTTTATTACATATTCTTGGTACCAGTCAAGGGTATGTTTTATATTCCCTTTTGTAAGTTGTAACATAAATATGGAAGTAAATTAAAACAAAACTAATACTGTGGTCTAAGCAATTTTTTGTGATTTTGTTGTTTGTTAGGAAACCATGCTCCCTGGGGTGAAAGTGCTGAGGTATCGCACAGCTGTTTTTTTGTCTGAATCTCTTAATATTGGTGTTTTTTTTTTTTTTTCATAAATGACATGTATTAGCTATTTTATGATGTGCGTATAATCACAAAACACAGCTCAATACTTGACATCTGTCATGGCTTAAAAGATGGACATTTTCGGTAAGTTTTTAGACTTTTGTTTGCTGGTGGTTCTTCATGCCACATTAACTCCAATGTAAAACACCAGTATGGGCAAGATTTTTTTTTTTTTTCTTTAATTTATAGAATATTCTGGATTTTGTAACACATTTTCATGAGGGCCCCGGGGAAGACCCAGGACGCGCTGGAGGGACTATGTCTCCTGGCTGGCCTGGGAACGCCTCGGGATTCCCCTGGAAGAGCTGGAAGAAGTGGCCTGGGAGAGGGAAGTCTGGGCATCTCTGCTCAAGCTGCTGCCCCCAAGACCCAATCTCGGATAAGTGGAAGAGGATGGATGGATGGATGGATTTTTATGAGGCAAATGCACGTATTTAGTATGTTTGTGAAGAAATAACTTTGACTTGAAAAATACCAAACTTACCTTTAAAGGCTCCTCTGAAGTTGGATGTTAGATGAGTATTTTAAGTTGCACTCCTAAGGCGAATACAGCTTGCAATAATGTGTAGTATGGGCTTGTAGTAGTAATAATAATATAATAATAATAATAATAACTGAATAGGCAGTGAAGCAGAGGTTAAGATTGCTGCCTCAAAATGTTTCCTCTGCTGGTTATGCCATATTCTCTCCTGTCCATGTCCTTTGGTTATTATTTTCCTCAGGTCCTCCTAACAATATCAATGTGAGGAGTCTAAACCTTCCCAGTGCACATAACCATTCTTGTGTTGTCCTGTGTAATGTGCCCAATACTCTTGGGCTGGTCTAAGTCTTATGGTCACTAGAAAGGACTTCTGTCCCTGCAAAGCCAAAATAGGAGTAAGCAGCTTCAAACAATTCATAGACCACAATTACGTTTATAGATCAGCCAACTGAGTTCCTGGAGGGCTACAGTGGCTTAGCTTCAGTTTTTATTAACTTGCACTTTAATTGTTTCTTTTTTTTCTTTAAAGCAGCCAAACATTAAAGAAATGCTAAGTGAGCCAACAGAGGACCAGGCTAACTTAGATTCCGATATCCGTCTCAATAAAATATCTGAAAAGAAAAAAAATGAAGGTCTGCTTTGGTACATAAAATATTGAGCTGTGATCTCAGAAAAAGTAAAATCACTTTTGGAAATGACTGGTGTGGCAGAATGATAATACTAACCAGTCATAAATAAAATTCAAAAACTGTTTTATTAATACTTAAAAGGAAGTTGTTTGGATTAAAAATAAAGGCCCTCAAGGACTGTTTAAGACCCCGAGTTAGTCGGTCATCTGTTGGCTTGCTTTGTGTCGTTTTATTGCCAGGTAAGGAAAAAAAGCAATGAAGCAAGTCAGCCATAATCAAGGCAAACAATTATTATAAATTGGCAGCAGTAATTGCTAGCTAATTAAGGAAAAGGCAGGAATGAAAACCTGCAGCCACTGCGGCCCTCCAAGATCCGAGTTTGAACTAGATAAGGATGTCAGTTTTCTGATGGCTGAAATTGAATCTGAAAGTAGAAATCAAGGCTTAACCTTCAGATTTATTGTATTCCAGTTACATGCTTTAAAAACATATTTTTAAAAAAATGCAAGGTGGATGGGGGAGCAGCATTCCAAGCAACCTTTTTCACATGATTTTAGAAAAACCTTTTAACATAATAATTATATGAACAGCATTCTGAAGATTTAACTGAAAAGCCACTTGTGCAGACTTTGCACAGCATTTGAAATGAACAAAGCCAATACAACTGTTGTTAATAATAATAGCAGTAATAGTAAAAATAATGGACACATTGATAGCACAGTAGGTCTCCAAGATTCAGTATTCTGTATTTGAATCCTACCCCTGGTAGTTGGCTGTGTGGCATTGGCTTGTTACCCCCAGACCAGTGTCTATCTCATTTCTCTGTATATAACAAAGTCCTAGCATTTCTGGCAAAATGTAATTCTTTGATCATCTCCCAACTGTGCCTTCATGTTCTAGTTTAAGAGGATAATTGAAAGTAAAAGGCAGTGCCAACTTATTTTCTTCATGTTCCATCTTACTCTCAATTTGCTTAAACTGAAAAGATTCACTTCTTTCCATTTTTCAGCATAGCTCAAATCTCACAGTCCTGAAATCAGTCAAGTTGGAACTCTGTGGACTTTTTTAAACATTATTATTTCATATTTAGAATATGGAGACCTGCATATGATATTACAAAGGAGTCCTCGTAAGTGTGTTTTACAAATTAAGTGTAACCTTCCTTACTTTGTCTTTGGCATGGTGTGCTACATCATCCAACATCCTATTAGTTTTATTAATCACTTCTGTATACCCTCTAACCAGGGACAGTGATGAATCCACTATGACTCCGAAGTGCTTCTATTAATGTACATAACCGGTCAAAAATACTACAACACCTTGATTTATTCAGTTCTTATGGAAATGCATGCAGTTTAATGTCTTAATATTTCAAGAAATGGGCGACACGGTGGCGTAGTGGTAGCGCTGCTGCCTCGCAGTTAGCAGACCTGGGTTCGCTTCCCGGGTCCTCCCTGCGTGGAGTTTTCATGTTCTCCCCGTGTTTGCGTGGGTTTCCTCTGGGTGCTCTGGTTTCCTCCCACAGTCCAAAGACATGCCGGTTAGGTGGATTGGCGATTCTACATTGGCCCTAGTGTGTGCTTGGTGTGTGGGTGTGTTTGTGTGTGTCCTGCGGTGGGTTGGCACCCTGCCCACGATTGGTTCCTGCGTTGTGCCCTGTGTTGGCTGGGATTGACTCCAGCAGACCCCCGTGACCCTGTGTTTGGATATAGCGGGTTGGAAAATGGATGGATAATATTTCAAGAAATCAAGGCATAGAACAAATAAACTATGGCAAATTAAAAAATAAGTCGGGGAATCACTTAAGTGTACAAACTTTTATTCAAATTTTTGATTCATCAAAGTAGTCACCTTTTGTTGATATAACAGCCAAACTGTGGTAACCCTTTTGATACAGAATGCCAGTCACTCTGTTCAAGTCACCAACTCTGCCTCCAGCAAAAGAACCCATCACACTTACTTCTCCATGTCTGACAGTTGGTGTTGCACAATGAGGAACCATCCTTTCAACCATTCGATGGAGTCTTTGCTGATATTTCAAGTCTTGTTTTGTCCTTTACGGAATGTCTTTCTTACTGCTACTCACCTTGTCAAACCTGCAGTGCAAAGTCTCTTCTTCACAGTACCAAACGGACACTTGCTTTAATCGACCAGCACTGTTGAGCTGTGCTGTGAGGCGCCTATGATCACGCAAGCTGGTGACCCTCAGAAACTTGTCTTCTGATTGCCTTGTGACTTTCTTTCTCCTAGAGATCTATCCCCTTCAGTTTCTTCTCGTTTCCAGTTGCCTTTGGATTGTGTAGGACACCACTGTACTCACTTGATTTGTTTTGCAGTTTCTCTGAATGAAAGGCCTGCACTTCTAAGGGTAATAGTGCTCTGTGTCATTTCACTTGGTAATTGCTGTGTTCTAGTCATTATCACTTTAGAAGGTGTAGTAACAGTCTGTTCCAAGTCAGCTTTAATATAGACAGAGGTTTTTGGGTTTTTTTTTTAGTAATCAACAGAGGTTGGGACACCTGTGGAAATTGTTTGCTTCAACATGCAAAGTTTAATTTAAATCTCTTGCTGCAGGACATCTGTAGGTTGTAACCTATGAGATATTCCATGATGAAGGCCCATTTATAATATTTTGAAAGTTTCCTTTTTTCAGTTTTTGCTAACCTAACCTTTAAATTTAAACCTCTGGAAGTTTATTGCTTACTTTTTAAACTTTGTAGGCCATTCATTGCATTTCAACTGATTACATTTGAAGAATAACTTGGAAAAACTGAGGTGTTCTAAAAGTGTTGACTTTTGGCAGTGTGTATTATATGTTTATATACACACACACACACACGTATGTAATTTAAGCATGTACTACTGTATATAATTA
This sequence comes from Polypterus senegalus, assembly GCF_016835505.1. Lineage (NCBI taxonomy): Eukaryota > Metazoa > Chordata > Cladistia > Polypteriformes > Polypteridae > Polypterus > Polypterus senegalus. The sequence goes on from NC_053168.1 coordinate 119,963,782, forward strand.
TAAGCAATATGCCTTACAGAATACTTTGACTTATTGATTATTGGGTTTCATTAAGCTCTAGCCACTGTAATGGAATCTAGTAACATGGCAGAGGAGAACAAATTCAAGTGTACACACATCCCAGAGAATTTGATCTTTTGGAGTGGGTGTCTTAACTCGAGCAAAAATGGATTCCCAGTCCCTTCATTTTATGTCCATTTAAAAAAGTGCTTATATCTTTTTAATTTTTATTAAAATATTTAATTGACAACACAAATAAATCAAATCTACTTTATTGCACCATTTCTTAACCGTTGAGAGAATTGATTGTTTCTGATCCCTGCGAAGGGAGTCGAGACTTTTTCTACCAATTTGTCTTCCTTGTTTTTTTCTTCCCCTTCAGCCTTCATCTGAGCCATTAAGGAGAATAGAATACTCGTTATTTTAATTCATTGTTGTGTTGTTTCACAGAACTAGTCAATTCAGTTGGATTCTTTTTTTTTTTTAATGAGAGAGCTGGCCTTGAAACTTAATTTACTCCGAGGGAAACCTGCAGCAAGGTTTTTTTTTTTTTAGTCCAGTGCCTCTTTTTTCTTTAAATCTCACTTGAGTTAGTTCTGCTTTTTCGGCAGGTCTCACGCTTCCATTTCTGTAATTCTCCAATAGACTTTTGTAAAATATTTGGCCTCTATGAGAAGTTTCAAAAATTGTGTTTCTCACTCATTTTATCTTTGTAGCTTAAGCGCAAAAGCCAAACTTTTCTTGTAATGAAGCCTTCTGGCTGCAGGTAATAGTTCTACAATGTAAAATAACTGGCACCAGATGCTATCCTCTGAGCCTACTGTGATCAGATGAATCATGAAACTTTCACGTTTATGTCAAGTAGCATATAAAACAAAGACAATTGACAGTTGTTAGTCTGTACCGGTCAAGCAGGAGTACTTAAGTAGGCTCATGTCACATACAGTATGCTGAAGGCCACCTTCCCTCTGTGACTTTCACCCATGATTTTTTGAGTCACCCGCCCTCCTATGAAATGATTAACTTAATTTTCTAAGTTGAAGGAGGGATCCATTGCTTTGGGAAGCTACTGTCTGTCTTTGTAGCTTGACTAAAATGGCAAGTTGATCATGACAGTGAGAGGAGGTTTTAGATTGACCGGCTAAGACAGCCCGAGTTGGGATTCGGCAGCCCCACATGGGAATGGGCAACTGAGAGGGGTTCAGTCCAAGCAGATTTCTTGGTAATTTGGTAACATCTTCCACAGTGCCTCGATATCGGGCCTTTAAGTGTGCAGTTCCTGTATTCTACTTCTTATCTACCCTTTACTGAAAACAGTGATTGCAAAAGTCAGACTTGACACAGGTAATGAATACAGCAGCTATGTGAATCGATTAAAAAGCTAAAAAAAAAAAAAAATAATAACTATACTGGGGAAATCCATGATGCCGAAAAATGTCCATAAATAAATAATAATCGCACAGCAAAAAAATTATTCAGAGACGGAAAAATTCCTACGTTTGAATTGTAAAACTTTTAGCTTTGCTTTACACTTGTGCCTGCTATCCTATCATCTGCCAACATTTGCTTTCACAGCCGTCGTGTCTGATCATTATTCTTTCTCAATCCTATAGTCTCAAGGTTTCATTCCTTTTGAGTTTGTGAACTTTACCTTGTTTTATTAATAATGATTTGTCCTTTGCCTTTCTCTTTTGTTTCTCACCGACTCCTACTTAGACCTTTTCTCTCTACTTGATTATGACATCATTTACTCGTTTGTTTATGATCTGTGCTCATCAGTTACTGACCTCCTTTCTTTCATAATACAACTAGCATCTGCTCTCATGGGCACAACAGAGTGCGTGTCCAGTAGGGTAAGCACCCAAAATGAACACAAGGACACTCCATTTTACAGAAATTTCTGAATACTGTATTACAAGAATCTTCACTGCTTCTGGTTTTTGCAGTGACATTTACAGATACCTTTGTTCCTTATTTCTTTATTTTCCTTGTCAACACAGAAAATTAATTGTGTATTAGCAAATTCAGAATAAGAACATTTAAAATTAAAGTATTTGAAAAGGCACCTTCTTTGCAAACCAAGGCTATTAATGCAATGAACTAGACATTTATTTACCAAGGGTATCTGGGAAAAGTAGTCTTTAGTGAATCATGCAAAAATGTCAATGTGAGGAGCTGCAAGCTAATAGTATTAATTTTTTTTTACATGGTCACTTTTGTACATCTGAATTATGATTGAAGAGTATTCTGCAGCATTTAATCCTTTCAAGCAATCTGACCTGTCAGACCTACTGTCTGTATCTTCTGTTGCATTGTTTCATTTTTGTGCACATTTTTTATGCAAGGGGCTACAGTATATGTAGTAAAGATTTATTTGAATCAAATGGATTTTAGAGGTTTATTTTCATGTCATATTATGCCATTCTCAAACTTTATTTACTGAACTATGTGCAAGATAGGAATCAGCCCTGCATTTGATGTCAGTCAATTGCTGACCCATTCAACCACACACACACACCCCACCACTTTAAGATATGCAGGAAACCTTACCTATGCGTTTTTGGTTATCTATCTATCTATCTATCTATCTATCTATCTATCTATCTATCTATCTATCTATCTATCTATCTATCTATCTATCTGTCTGTCTGTCTGTCTGTCTGTCTGTCTGTCTGTCTGTCTGTCTGTCTGTCTGTCTTTGGTTAGATAGATAGATAGATAGATAGATAGATAGATAGATATTAATCCCAAGGGGAAATTCACATAATCCAGCAGCAGTATACTGATACAAAGAAACAATATTAAATAGTAATAAAAATGAAAAAAATTAAAATAAAATTAATGTTAGCATTTACTAATTTTATCTATCTATTTATCATTTATAGTACCTTTTCTATCTATCGATCGATCGGCATTTTAAAATTCTCTGAACAAACTGTTGCAATGGCTCCCTTCATCACAGTAGGACAGTTATTTAAAGTTAACTTTGTATCACAATACAGTCTAAGAGACCCCAATAATATTACTTTTATACAAAATAATTTTTTTCGGCTACCTGTGCCATCCTCCCTGTAGCCGCCGAAGCGTAAGGCGAAGTCAAGAACGGGTAAAACACGTGTCGAAAGAAATCTCTCAGTCCAAAAGTTAAAAGCAAATAATCCACACAAGAATAGAAGGAAAAAAATAGTTACACATGTAGAATAAAAGGCAAAGAAAAATGTATCTTGTCTAAACGTAACTTTTCCTGAGGAACTTTAGTTATATCTATACTTAAAAGTTCTACAAGCGTATGGCTTCGTGCTTAAATAAGCACATTATCATTACATGCCACCACACACTCAAAGAGCCCGTAGGCCATCAAGCACGTTCACAAGCACGGTTTAAAACCGTATGCCTCTACAACCTTACTCATGGCAAGGCTGTCATTAACTGAAGAGTAATGTTTACTCAAAGCTGTTAGAAATGGCAAGAATATACTAATACAATTCTACTTATGGGGGTTTTAGGAATCTCCCATAGATTATGCGTTGTCATCTCGTAAAATATTTATGAATCTTATAGAACTAGGAAAATGGCTCTTACACTCCCTTTGTAACAGTGTCTTGAAAAGACACAAAAAACTTTCTAGAATTTAAAATAATAGACAAAAAATGGATGATTAGATTATTAATTCATTAGTCATTGTTCTGCAGTGCTGCCTTGACAAGTCTATATGTCCTGGTGCAGCTTTCCTTGGTCTTCTGTGGTGTAACATTTAAACATAATTCTTTCAATGGTAGCTACTAAGTTACTTTGGTTTACTGTGCTTTTCAATGGATTAGTGAGAAGAGTATGAGTCACAAAGAACAAGAGGCTGCCCAAGGTTAGGCACTTATTGTCCGATCTGCTTGGCAGATTAGATAAGGAAAAATATGCTTAATTGCTTGAAATAAATATTTGGCATTGGTAATTCAGAGCCTATGTACACAGGTCATTTGAATCATATTTGCCAATGGCACAGAGGGTACAGTTGGCCTTCAGTACACTTGTGTTTTCATCGTGACCAGCCCAAAAAAATAAAATGCACTATAAAACAAATCTACAAGTCAATTTTCATTTTTGCCTTTTAGTCTCATTATCCTGCACTGTTTGAAATTGTTGTTCAGCAGAATGCGTTAGCACAGTCTCTAAAATAAAGTTAGATGCATCCTTGTTTAGACTAGAAGTGTACTGCTTGTACAGGTAATGTTATCAGTTGTTATGTTCCAGTGTTATGAATCACTGTGTAGAACACTATGTATTGAAAAGCTTAAATAAAAAGTAAAGACTTAGCCCTGTTGGTTCAGACCGTCTTGTACTGGGATTATAAAGTGCTATTAGTACAGCTACAGAGCAGGCTTTCTTACTGCAGTGATCTGAACTGGCCTGTTTAGCACTCTGCTTTAGCCTACTGCGTAACAGGTGCTTACTAAAATGAGTATTAATTCATTCTTTTTTAGCATTGGATTGAGATTATATTGATGGAATAAAATAATTGAGAGCTTGTGCAAGCAATTTTGCCTAGGGACAGGACTGAAGTACTGGATAGTAGCGCACAAGCTGGCCAGTTGAAAGCCCAGCACTTTTCCACTGTTCAGCCCTGAGAAAGTTAGTTAGCCTTCCCAGTGCTCATACCGTAAGTCGCACAAAGTGGAGGGTCACCACATTGATGTCAGGCAGTTGTGGCACTAACTCTAATCTGTGCGCTCACGTTCAGTCGCTGCATCTCATGACTGTGTGTGTCTGTCCATCCAGGAGTCATATTGTCGACAAATATCTGGTGATGTGATGTACTTGTAAAGAATCTGTGGGTGGCGTTCACTGTAGAAAGGAGCTGTATAAAAATGAGTTTGGTTTTTCTATATGAGTGAACGAGATAAAATTTCTTTGTGAAGCGATTAAAAAGTAAAGGACTAGTGTTTTTCTTTAGTATGATCCTTTTGATCAATTTGTCCTTCCATTTTCATAACCCACACATTTGGGATAGAGTAACGGGGCAGCAGGTGTCGATTCCAGCAGTCATTAGCTGCAAGGAAGAACTGATCTTTGGACATGGTGCCAGTAGGGTGAAAACACACACACACGCACACACACACTCGCACACACACAGGCCAGTTGATTCACGTAAACTCATGCAAACCCCAGGCAGGGAACACCCTGGACTTGAACCCCATTGTGAGGTAGTGGCGGTGCTGCCACTATGCCACCCCATAATCAGTACACATGAGTTTTTTATAGAGCTGTGTAACTATTATCTACTGTATGCTTAGCAGTCACACTCACGAACATGAAACTATTTAGGAGTAAAACTTTAGGATGATTAACAGTAATAATACAAGTTAAAAAAAAAACCACAAAATCAATTATAGTATCCTGTAATGCCCCCATATCTGGGCCTTTTCATTATGTTTAATAGTCTTACCATCTACAGTTTAAAGGTTTTAGCTGTTTCAACTAAAATACAGTACATCCGTCAATTTATTGAACTGAATAGAGTGCAAGTCCATTAAACAGAACGCTCGTACTTGGCCAGTTTAGTAAATGTTTGTAGATTCAATACGTTCAAAGTGTGTTTTTGTACCCTTTACCTAATATTAGGTTTTGGTAAAAGACCTTTAAATACTTAAAAATATATTTTCAAAACAGTGAATAATAAATAATAATAAACTACTAATTATTAAAAAATAAAAAAGAAGTTGTGTTGCAAAACTTTCTGAGGAATTCTCACATTTTGTCTTTTTTGTTGGGAATCTGTAGATTCTTGGCTGTTTGTTTTTTATATTTATTGCTTTTTTTCAAGAATTATCCTCTTTAATAAAACCCCTGTGTGCGTCCAGGTGTCCGTGTTTGTGTGTCCACTGGTGAAGTGCGCATGCGTGGGGCCACACGGCACATGTTCAGTCTCTTCCTGTGCATTCCCTGTGTGTGAAGAGAGAGAGAGAGACACGCACACACACAGAGGCGCGAGACAGACACACACACACACACGAGGAGAGAGAGAGACACACGCACACACACAGAGGCGCGAGACAGACACACACACACGAGAGAGACACACGCACACACACACACAGGCGCGAGACAGACACACACACACACACACACACACGAGAGAAAGAGACACACGCAGGCACGCACATGCATTGTTGCAATGTTACTTTTCTTGGTTGTTTATTAAATTACGGATTTTTCAAATCTTCATTTTTTTCCCTGTGCTTTAAACTCATTAAAAAAAGTGTTTTTATCAAGCGGTTCATAAGGCTATAGCGCGAACTCTTGCAGTGTTAGTTTTCTCTGTTGTTCAATGTTTTCTTAGTGTTATTCAATGTTTTTACATTTAGTTTACTATTACACTGTGCATTCAATGGTATAATTAACTATTTGTGCTTAAAAACATAAAAAAAATATATATATATTTACATACAGTTCATACGGTTTGGAACGGATTAATTGTATTTACATACATTACTTTACAAATTACTTTGGTTCACAACCAAATCGGGTTACAACCAGAGTTTGGAATGAATTATGGTCGTGAACCGAGGTTCCGCTGTATTACTGTCAGACAAAATTACAGGCATTTTACAGAAATACAAACCAGTATTACTGAGAGAGAAAATTACAGGCACACAATTACAGCCACAAACAATTTCCCTTGCCATTTAATATAGACTGTTCCTACTAATGCTTATGCACTACTGTTCTAGCGCCCATTATTTTAACGGGCTTAATGTCTAGTTTCTAATATAATTGTTATGATGAAATGATCCCATTTTGTTCACAGCTTCTACCATTTTACACTAATTTTGCTTGGCTGCAGCCGTGTTCACAGATTGCCGGTCATTTGGTCTTCAGTTACTCAAAGCATAACGGTATCATTTGCGTGCTTTTTAGGAAAGCAACTTTGTGCCAATGCTTTCTTAGCTTTCGAATAAATCTAACAACTTCACATTGTTACTTTTGCTCAAATGATGTTTTGGTTTAAAACTTCCGGATTCAAGTTTTGGTTCTGATTTAGCTCTTGGTTTCTTGACGTCTTATTTTTAGATTTTGTTTTTAATTTAGTACTTTATAAATTGCTCAGGACTTTAAATCTTACCCCATGTTCATAATAATGCTGCTTTTTAAAAATACCCACACACAAAACAAAAAAAGAAGCTTGTGGAAATTGTCTTGATTGTGTGTTGGGTTACTGTGAGAGCTATTGCTAGAAATATTGTTATATCTATCTATCTATCTATCTATCTATTATACAGTTTCTGTAAAAGTGTTTTTAGGAGCCGTTAACATTTTATTTCAGGGTAAAAAACAAGTAATATTGCTCCCTACAGACTTGTTCACACGTCCTTGTCCACCGGTGTTTTACCACAACTGCACACAAATCAGATCAATTCTGTTTATGTCTCTCATTCACATCATTTTGGAGTCGCTGTACGTTTTTAATAAACACAACACGAAGACCTATCTGAACACTCTGTCATGTACGCTATGGTGTTTATCTCCACAGGAAAACTCACTATATGGAAAGTCACTTGCCTCCACCTCACCACTGATTAGTGACCACCCTGTGGGTTTGCATGTAGTACAGTAGAGTCTCGCTTATCCGACATAAACGGGCTGGCAGAACGTTGGATAAGCGAAAATGTTGGATAATGGGAGGTGTTAAGAAAAAGCCAATTAAACGTCAAACTATGTTATAATTTTATAAATTACGAACCTAATAATCATGTTTTACAACAAAACAGATTAAATTAACTGAAAAAATGAAGTTACTGTTACAGAATTGTCTGACGTTAAATACAGTATGTACTGTAATTATAGTTCAGTCTTGTGATGATTTAAAGACATTTTTGATCATAGTCTGCTTTCCTGACGAGTGCCGTTTCTTCGCTGCCAAGTCTCACCATCTTTGCAGCATCATTATGTCGATTCCTGTAGCTTCTTGTTGCTAAATGTAATTGATTGCAGTTTCTAGAGCCTTAGCTCCGACACTCATATAGTCAACGTCCGTACGAGCGTATATTGTTTACTACAGCATTGTGACTGCATGTGTGTGTGTATGTTTGTGCTGTGACGTGCAAGTCCCCGTCTAGCACCCAAAAACACAAAGTTGAGTCTCAGTACTTTAGCAACACCAGCTTTATTCAGCTTGAAACAGCAACAGCACGGTTATTTATTGTAGCTGGATCTGCCACTCTCCTATACACAGACACAGCAGTCAGGCAGGGTCGGGGGAAAGTAATACTGAGCCCTGCGCATTTATAATGTTCCCTGTATCACCCATCGACGGCAGGCGCTTATAGCATGTCCGCAATCTTTTCGGATTTGCTTTTTGGTGAACTGCTACAGCGCTGAGAGACTGCGATTGCTTTGGGACTTTCTTCCGTGTGTCGTTCCGTTGGGTGGAGTTCCCCAAGAGTTTAGAAGCTCACTCACACCAGCCATGATTCTTTTCAAAGGTAAAGTGCAGGTTAATTTGCTTTATGTATTTTTACTTTATATTTGGTATTAATCATTTTTATATGAATAGTTTTGGGTTGTGCAACAAATCATCTAAGTTTCCATTGTTGCTTATGGGGAAATTCGCATTGATATACTGTACGAGTGCTTTGGACTGCAAGCACGTTTCCGGAACAAATTATGCTCACAAACCGAGGTTCCACTGTAATTAGCTGCAATAGAGTTGGGAGCAACAAAAAATAGACTACACTCACAACTTGCAGTTCTTGTTGCCGATTGATGTGTTTTCTTTTTTTTTTTTGTTTTTTTTTTGCGGTGGGATGTCAGATAATACAGAATGTCGGATAAGCGAGACTCTACTGTATATGTCATGGGACCTTGTACTTCAGTTCTGTCTGAGGTGCATCTTTAGGATTGTGATCGTCAAGATTTGGGTGTCCTTTTATCAGGACAAACACAATACTTGTCTAATGGCTCAACAATATGTCTGCAAGCGGCAGGAAATTAGTCAGATGTTTGTTTAAATACAAAATGACGACAGGTAGACAAATGTAGAATTAATGCCTGAAAATGCTCCCAGACAGGAAATTAACACTTTTCCTCTTGTGTCAGTGGCATGAATTTTTCTGAAAGGAAAGCATTTGTTTCGTGATTTCTTTTATGACGTGACACACTGCAGAAAATCTAAACTTGTGTGAATAATTTTACTCAAATAATATCATCTGCTTTTACTTGTATGGGATGGTGTTTAGCTATATCTTCAGACCAATTGACATTTTTTGTGTTGCGTATGTAATTAATTGTGTCAACAGGTTAAATGATTGGATGAGCAATAAATACCTCTCTTCGAATACAGAAAAAAAGAGAAACGTTGCTCTTCTGTGAGAATAATGAAGACAACAGCAAGTGTCTGTTTATGGAGCATAGTCAGAGTCAAATTCCAATACCACTGAGACGTTCTACAGTAGGATGAATATAATCATCCTACAATGACATTATATAGGTATTTATTGACATTGACTTCCCATCTAAAGAAAATCAGTGGACCTAAACTGTAGCTGGAAAATACTGAAGAGTCACCAAACCCTTCAGTATGAAAAACTTCTTTCAATACACAACATAATATGCTCTTGTCCACTAGTTGAGAGAAAGGATGAAAGATAAGATGTCTGACTCTTTTCCCACCACTAACTGGTATACTTCTTGAGTTGTGCTACTTTATATTTTTTGTGTCTATTTATCGCAAACCAACCATACCAGTCAGACTGCACTTGGTGAACCGCCCTTCTCTCTTTGCATAGATTAATGTTTGCAGTTCAGTAGTCCGGAGTTGTTTGTCATTTTGCCTTTGCATCTCAGATCAATGGAGTTGGAGGAGTTTGTGCTATCATTCACAGTGGCCCTTAGCTGCTGATGGCAGTTGATCAGTCTTTGCCTGCTCTGGCCAAATGTGCCCTATCGATTTGAACCACAGTAGTAGGCCTGATATCTGGATCAGCCTATCATTTTTATTTGTGACCTTAAACATCATGAAGTGTTAATTGCTTAATTATCTCAGTGACCAAAGTGTTACTTGCTTCCCTTATTTTGTATATTGCCCATGCATTGCTGCGTAGGGAGGTATTGCCATTAGTCAAGTGATTTATCGGAGTAAAAGATGGCATCATTTTCCTGCCATGCTGGAGTCCTGTTCCTTTACCCAAGGAGAGGAGTTCACCTACATCAACAGTCAGTTGTGTTTTATGCAGCATTTAACAATTCTGTAGAGCTTGTTACTCACTTAGTAAGGTCGACCAGCGAAGATAAAAGCTGAGCTTCAGCCTTCTAAAGTGGACTTCAAAGCAATCATGTTATTAGTTTGTTTAACTGAACTTCTTTATCACTTACGATATTATGAATGCAGCATAGACGTCCTTTGGAAGAATAAACACTTCCATTATTACTGCGTTTAATGTCGGCAGAAAAGAGAGGGCGGGAGGAAGCCAGAAGAAAGCATTGGAGCCGGAGGGCAATTTCTTTTACATCTGTGATGTCTAAGATAAATAATTACTACTGGCAGATTAAATTGTGCTCAGTGGAAAATCTGGACTTGATAATGGGACTTCTGCGGAACTGTTGGGATTTGATTTTCATTAGTGGCACGCACAAATCAGAAGAAAGGAGTGAGAGGCAGCAAAATAGATGAATACATATTTACTTTATGAATATCTTTGGGTAACTTAGGCGGTTACCGCTTTCCTCCTGTTGGTCTGTTTAGTTAAGTAATGCTTTCATTTCTATTTTTTATTAGCTTGCTTCTGGTTGGGAGTTGGTATCTGAAATCATCCAGGTGCAACTTTTCTTTCTTTTTATACTCGCAGGGTCTGTCATTCAGTGGGCTTACTCTAACAAAGTTTACTGTTTGTGAGAGTCATAATTGTATATTGGTACTTAGTGGTCACTTGGTTCTGTTGTTAGATTTCTTTTTTGTTATGTTGTGTTTTCAAAAGAATATTATAAATATCTATCTATCTATCTATCTATCTATCTATCTATCTATCTATCTATTGTGCCTTTCACATCTATCTATCTATCTATCTATCTATCTATCTATCTATCTATCTATCTATCTATCTATCTATCTATCTATCTATCTATCTATCTATCTATCTATCTATCTATCTATCTATCGTGCCTTTCACATCTATCTATCTATTGTGCCTCTCACATCTGTCTATCTATCCATCCACTTGTTTTAGCCTGTCCCAGCAGCACTGGGACACATGGACAGGGCAGCAACACATGTGCCACCATACTCTGCACACAAACCAATTTACAGCTGCCAGTTATCTTAACGCATTCTTATACAGAAAACTGGAAAAGGGCAATGGTAGAACTTGCAGGTATCACATGGTGTGGTGCCCAGACCTGAAATTTAAACTTGAGATTCCAGACATGTGAGGTAGCAGGAATAACAGCTGTGCCCCCCTCCACCATCTTTGTGATGAGAAGTGTATAAATAAACCTTATTTGAAAAATTAACCAATATTCTAAAACGGCCCAATATTGTGCTTGGTTTGGAATTTTTCTGGCAGGTCACAGTTCCCAGAAATGAATCCAGTTACTATCTGTGAGCAGCCACAAATACTTGTTTTAATCAATCTTTTTCAACAAAATATATAAGAAATCCATATGCTTTTAAGAAAACCTGGTCGCTCCATTTGCTAGATTCCAGCCCTGCGATTATGTGGAGTGCACCTCGCTTGAATATGTATACAAGTCTGTACAACTGGAAAGCCCACAATGATGTTTTTGGATGGATCCTTTGTGGCTGGTCACAGTCCCCAAAAATGAATCCAGTTGCCTTTCCAGCTTCTGAACATAACTTGGCCACATAAGATTATCTGTGTGTCAGTAAGGTTAGTCTGGGGACCTAATAACTCAAAAATAAATCCCTCAAATTGAATGAAACCTGGCACAGTTATAATCATTGTAAAACACAACAGGCCTATGGATCTGTAGCAAAATCACTCCAGTAGATGCATATATAAATGAATATTTAAAATACTGTATACCAGCAAAACTATTGTGACTACGTCAAAATTTTGACTTTTCAAAGGGTTTATACCTTTAAAAATTCTTATTAACCAGTTGCCTTTATCCAAGGCAGTTTACAAAAGTAAACCGCGTATATACAGTTACAGTGTTTAAAAATACAGACTTCCAGGGATGGATACAAGAGAATAACCTAGTGTACTTCTTAAATTTCAGTTAAAGCTGTAAAAATGATGATTTTGTAAAACTTTTGACTACTCGGAGCGTCGTTTTTCATAGTGAGTGGGGAGTCACTTCAAACCACCACTAATGTGTAGTATCCACCTGGATAATGCAGCAGCAGCCATTTTTGCGCCACTGCACTCACCAAACATTAGCTGTTAGGTGGTGAAGTGGTGTGAGAGAGACAGGGGGTGATTAGGGGGCCAGAATAACTGGGCCATGGAAGGCAATTTAGCCTGGTTAGTGGGATACACCCTACTCTTTTCAAAGGATGGCTAGAGATCTTTTATGACCACAGAGGATCAGGACCTTGATTTTACGTCTTATCCAATGGACTGTGCCATTTTTACAGCACAGTATCCCCGTCACTGCACTGGGGCACTGGGATCCACATTCAGACCACAGGGTCAGCGCCACCTGCTGGCCTCACCAACAGCTCTTCTAGCAGCAACCCAAGGTCTTCCATCCAAGTACTGGCTAGGCCCGAATAGGCTTAGCTTCAGGGGGATAACTTCTTCTGAAGTGCATGTGGTATGGCTGCCGGCAATAACAGGTCTGTTATGCCCTTAGATGTCCAGCACTGTACGTGCACTACACTGAATAGATCATTGTGTGTCTATCCAGTGCCAAGAGGCATGGGTAAGCTATTGAACCCCAGTCATGATGAAGACCAGAGCTTGCAGTTGTTCCCCACAAACGAGGAATTTCTAGTAAGTGCAGGTCATCAGCTTGCGCCAATCTTTGTCCCTACTACCAATTGCATGGTTTGGTGAGATCTTTGGATATGTTGCGGTCGCTTGTACCCTCTGGTGGAGCACCACGAAGACATTTCAGTTTTGACGGTAACAAAAGATGAACACAGGAAACGTTAACTGAAATGAAAGAACCGCTGGAACAAGTGTATTGCATTTCATGGGGTGCATTTTGACGGTGAATAAAATGTAACTTGTTGTAAGTTGTATAATAAATACAACACGGACACACACAGGCGGACACCGTTTCAGTCATCACCACACGTTTATTCACAGTATATTTACAAAAGTCAAGTGCACCGCCACCAAAGCCCCAGTCTCCCCAAAGTCCCTCGTCTTCCTCCTCACCCGACTCCAGCCTTGATTGCAGGGCGGCGGCTCCATAAATAGGCGGCTGATTGCCGACTGCACTCAGCCACCTGTGACAATATATATATATATATATATGTATGTGTGTATATGTATATATATATATGTGTGTGTGTATGTATATATGTATATATATATGTGTGTGTGTGTGTGTGTGTGTGTATATATATATATATATACTGTATACACAGTGGTACCTCGGTATACGTCTGCTTTGGAATAAGTCCAACTTGGTATACGTCCTGTTTAGAGGCGAAATATTTTGCTTGGTATACGACCTTTGTTTGGAATACGACTCGTGTGCTAGAACAACACGTGTGGTATACAAAGCACGTGCCTTCAAAAAAAAAAGTTTTAACCTGTACAGTAATCCCTCGCTATATCGCGCTTCGACTTTCGCAGCTTCACTCTATCGTGGATTTTATATGAAAGCATAACTAAATATATAACACGGATTTTTCACTGCTTCGCGGGTTCTGTGGACAATGTGTCTTTTTACTTCCTGTACATGCTTCCTCAGTTGGTTTGCCCAGTTGATTTCATACAAGGGACGCTATTGGCGGATGACTGAGAAGCTAACCAATCAGAGCACGCAGTTAAGTTCCTGTGTGCTGAATGCAGTGTTAACCAGGAAGTCTCGTCTCGCTCATTCAGCATCTAGTGTTTCGCTGTGTAAAGAGTTGTGCTCTTTTGTGTTTATCTTTGTGCATAGTCAAGCCCTTCATTATGGCTCCAAAATGATCTGCTACTGCTTCAGGGGCCGTGCCCAAGCGCCAACGGAAGGTGTTAACGATTGCCGAAAAGATAAACATTTTGGATTTGTTGAAGGCTACGATTCTTTTTATTTAAAAAGTAGGAAAGGAATATAAGATCTACGGCCGCAGTGTCCTTTTAACCAGGGTGCAAAACGAGTTGTAAGTGGATGTAATAAGGCAGTAGTCTTAATGGAATCTGCTTTAGGGATTTGGATTGAAGACTGTCAGAAGAAGAACGACAGCAGTGCTACACAATCGCCTGAAGTGGCTCCTTTAGAAGAGCTGTAACGCTCTCCTTTGTTGTGCAGTAAAATTAAACTCATTGTTATCGGTCAAGTCATTTTCATTCATTTCATCTAATTGCTTTTGTATTTATGTATTTTAGTATTAAGCAGTGTTTAAATTATTTTATACAACCCCATCAATGTATAATATGCCAATAACAATAGGATTTTTTTCATGGGAAACGAATTAATCATTTTCCCATTATTTCTTATGGGAAAAATTCGTTTGGTATAAGTCCTGTTTGGTATAAGTCCAAGAATCTGGAACGGATTAAGGACGTATACCAAGGTACCACTGTATATACAGTGGTGTGAAAAACTATTTGCCCCCTTCCTGATTTCTTATTCTTTTGCATGTTTGTCACACAAAATGTTTCTGATCATCAGACACATTTAACCATTAGTCAAATATAACACAAGTAAACACAAAATGCAGTTTTTAAATGATGGTTTTTATTTATTTAGGGAGAAAAAAAATCCAAACCTACATGGCCCTGTGTGAAAAGTAATTGCCCCTTGTTAAAAATAACCTAACTGTGGTGTATCACACCTGAGTTCAATTTCCGTAGCCACCCCCAGGCCTGATTTCTGCCACACCTGTTTCAATCAAGAAATCCCTTCAATAGGAGCTGCCTGACACAGAGAAGTAGACCAAAAGCACCTCAAAAGCTAGACATCATGCCAAGATCCAAAGAAATTCGGGAACAAATGAGAACAGAAGTAATTGAGATCTATCAGTCTGGTAAAGGTTATAAAGCCATTTCTAAAGCTTTGGGACTCCAGCAAACCACAGTGAGAGCCATTATCCACAAATGACAAAAACATGGAACAGTGGTGAACCTTCCCAGGAGTGGCCGGCCGACCAAAATTACCCCAAGAGCGCAGAGACGACTCATCCGAGAGGTCACAAAAGACCCCAGGACAACGTCTAAAGAACTGCAGGCCTCACTTGCCTCAATTAAGGTCAGTGTTCACGACTCCACCATAAGAAAGATACTGGGCAAAAACGGCCTGCATGGCAGATTTCCAAGACGCAAACCACTGTTAAGCAAAAAGAACATTAGGGCTCATCTCAATTTTGCTAAGAAACATCTCAATGATTGCCAGGACTTTTGGGAAAATACCTTGTGGACTGATGAGACAAAAGTTGAACTTTTTGGAAGACAAATGTCCGTTACATCTGGCGTAAAAGGAACACAGCATTTCAGAAAAAGAACATCATAACAACAGTAAAATATGGTGGTGGTAGTGTGATGGTCTGGGGTTGTTTTGCTGCTTCAGGACCTGGAAGGGTTGCTGTGATAGATGGAACCATGAATTCTACTGTCTACCAAAAAATCCTGAAGGAGAATGTCTGGCCATCTGTTCGTCAACTCAAGCTGAAGCGATCTTGGGTGCTGCAACAGGACAATGACCCAAAACACACCAGCAAATCCACCTCTGAATGGCTGAAGAAAAACAAAATGAAGACTTTGGAGTTGCCTAGTCAAAGTCCTGACCTGAATCCAATTGAGATGCTATGGCATGACCTTAAAAAGGCGGTTCATGCTAGAAAACCCTCAAATAAAGCTGAATTACAACAATTCTGCAAAGATGAGTGGGCCAAAATTCCTCCAGAGC
Organism: Polypterus senegalus; assembly: GCF_016835505.1. Taxonomy (NCBI): domain Eukaryota; kingdom Metazoa; phylum Chordata; class Cladistia; order Polypteriformes; family Polypteridae; genus Polypterus; species Polypterus senegalus. The sequence continues at coordinate 119,979,796 of NC_053168.1, forward strand.
GCTGTAAAAGACTCATTGCAAGTTATCGCAAACGCTTGATTGCAGTTATTGCTGCTAAGGGTGGCCCAACCAGTTATTAGGTTCAGGGGCAATTACTTTTTCACACAGGGCCATGTAGGTTTGGATTTTTTCTCCCTAAATAATAAAAACCATCATTTAAAAACTGCATTTTGTGTTTACTTGTGTTATATTTGACTAATGGTTAAATGTGTTTGATGATCAGAAACATTTTGTGTGACAAACATGCAAAAGAATAAGAAATCAGGAAGGGGGCAAATAGTTTTTCACACCACTGTATGTATATATATATTTTTATATGTATATAGGGCAAGCTTTGCAAGCCTCTGAAAATGTTTAAAATCACAGCTTTATGAATAGAAACCTAAAAATCTACTGGACACATTCCATTTTTTTTTTAGCTGATCAGATTGCATACCAAGCTCAGACCCCTGTGTCGGTGAGGCAGCACCACTAACTGGTACACCAAAATGCAGCCCCTTATCACTCCTAACATTGACGTTGTTAGTAAGTTCTAATTGCATCCCGATCTTAGGTCACTAATGCAGAGGATACAGCGGGAACCTTTGATGTGAATGGCCTCTCCAAAGCTGAAAAACTGCATATAAAGTACTTTATGGACCTTTGTGCAAATCCATGTTCAACTTATTATTGAGCCCCAGCACCCCCTTTTCCTTGTTGTCTTCCTTTTGGATTTAAAGCCACAATGCTGTTCACTGTTCGTCCATGTTTAGATGATCTCCTAATGGCAGTTCAAGTATATTTTGTCAGGACTGTGTTTTCGGCAGAGTGAACTGAGTGACCACTTTAAGAGCCAGTATGCCAGGAAAGGCCAAATTGACACAGTAATTTTGGTGCCAGTTGTTGAATTATGGTCACTCATGCTGGGATAAAATGACCACAAAGCAGCTAAAGAATTTTCCACCTAATGGAGAAAAATGTGAGTCAATGCAGGAGCAAATGTTGCACTCATTAAATTCTCTCATAAAAACATTGGAATGGTCTAAAGAGGGCATTATGAGGAAATCAGAGTGTAAGTTTTAGAAGAGCTCTGAAAATAATTAACAGGAGGCAGAAAACTGATTTTTCTTACATGTATTTTTTCCTTTTAAAAACATTGGAAATGTATTTTATTTTATATTCTGGCTTAAGATAGATCATTTCTGACATTTTTAGCTGTTTGCTTATAGTGACAAAGAGTATGGCAGTGTGCTGGTGGTGCTGCTGAGCCACTGCTTAAATGTCCCTGAACTGCATAAGCGGGTTACAAAATGGAAGGGTGAATGGAGGCTTACTGTATATTGAAGATGTGCTCAGTTTGTCCTTGAATAGGACATCATCTTCTGGAGGTCTTTTAATCCTATTCCACAGGCAGATCCTTTTTAAAGTCAATTAAAAAAAAATGTCGCTGGTATTTGTAAATGATTATTTCCAAACTAAGGATTCTTCAATAAGCCTCCACATACTTCTATTAATTGGTGAGGATTAATTCATAAGGCAAACTCAATTCCTGCCATGCACTCTATGCTTCTTGGGTAGCCTTTGGTTCCTCACCACACCAAATTGGACTAAGTAAGTTAAGAGTATTTCTGGATGACTTTCCAAATTCTTGATACTCGTATGTATAAAGCAGGACAGCCCAAGCACAGGCTATGATACAGAAGTGCCTGCTACAAAACTTGTGCTTTAACCCAACAGATGGATTTACAGGAAAAGAGAAATTTAGAAAGTATTAAATATTCCTTGGAGGAGACAATGATTATTATTGCTGCTTCATTCAGTTGAGTTCAGATTATTTTGTATAGCTCTCTTGACTGAGTTAGAGCACTGTAACAAGTTTACAGATAAAGTGCTATGGCCACTTTACAAATTACCAATTAGATAAGAAATACAAATAAAGACACAGATTTGTTTACACAATAGAACTACAAAAGTGGTTCAAAACTGATTGACATAAATGGAACAATAACTGACAATTAATTCATTGTTGAACTATGGCTAGTTGGCAACAGAGGAGAGCAAAACAAAAATTTCAACTAGCAGCATTCCTGGAGATGATACACTTCTGCAGGGTCCTTGGTTGATTCTAACAGACAGAGGCAGAGTCCTGGAGACCTCGGCCAACTGACAGCGCACTTCCTCCTGCTGGACCATCTAATCTGACTACTCAATCTATCCATCCATTATCTCAGATGTCTCTCCATGGTCAGGGAAACAGCTTGGAAGTAGAGAAATGGCATCAAGTTCCACAGTATGACACCAAGAAGAGAAACAGGGCAGAGGAGAGTTTGTAATAGTTCTTCATTATTGTAATACATGTATTTTTATTTAAATGCCTAACAATCAGAGTTGCAGTATACACAACAAATTGGCAGCCATTACCTGGGTATGCCAGACTAAAGGTGAGAGACGTCAGCCTGGATTTAAAAATCTCTTATATTAACAGTCAGTTTGTTTCACAGCTTTAGGACCCTGTAACTAAAGGCTCAACTTCCTACTGTTATTTTATTAATCCTGGGAATCTTTAGTAGCCTGTTGTCTTGAGATCTTATCACATGTTCAAAATACTGTAATAAGGCAGACCTCAGCTATTTAAGGCTTTATATGTAAGCAGGAGGATTTTATTATCAGCTCTAGACTTACCTGGAACTTGAGAACTGCAGGTATGTTTTCATACTTCCTTAATTAAACTGAAAGCAACGTATACCTGTAGAACAATCTGAACAGCCTGTGAATAACGGACTGCACTAGTCAATCGTACTTGAAATAAATGCACAGATTCATTTTAAGTATCCTTCATATTTAGAAGCCATTCTAATGTTCCAGTAGGTTTTAGTTTTGTAATGCTTGTTTTAAAAGACATTCTGGTGTCAGAGATAATGGCCAAGATGAGTAACTAATGCTTAGACCACTGACAGAATGATGGTGTAGTCTGCATCACTCTCCCAATAGCTACGAGTGAAAGTGTATGTTAAGTTTTCTAATGACAGTTCCTTCTTGGATGCAGAGCCCTAGGCTCAAATCCTGTACCTGGATGTCATCCACGTGGAGTTTGCACAATCCTCATGTTGTCTGCATAGGTTTTATTTTGAGTGCTATGATAAGGATAACTGATGACTAGTGGTAAGCAAACACCGGTGAATTTGCTTCACTTTGAGTTCAGCAAAATCACGGAAAGGTTTGAGAACTTTGCAAAATGCATTGTAGTCAATGGGGGAAGCTTAACTAGTTTTAAGTGGGTTGTAATGATGCAACTGCCTTTTAAGTGTCACTAAGGACTAAGGAAGTCTTTGCCAAACATACTGGACCAAATATTATGGCCTGAGTTGTGATGCATCAGTACTAATTACTGTCCTACCATGCCTTTCTGAGATTAAATGAATAGAATTAAAGATCAGGGCAGTCAAGTTTCTTGCAGAAGGTTGCAACAGGAGCAGGAAGCATGAATTCACTGGGCCTTGGTCCCAAGAGATATATGTGAAATAACAATGCTGGGATTAAATATCAGAACAGTAAAATTTATTGCAGGCAGCAGGAGTAGGAAGCATGAATTCAATGAGGCTTTGTCCTCACAAACCCAGTGTGCATAAGAGTTTACAAATAACAGACAGGAAGCAATAGAGAGGAACAGATTAAGGACCCATCTAGTCCTTGGAATCCGCAGTAGGAGGCTATAAATCTCAACTGATCCAGAGCTCATTCATTTTTATGAAAGTCAGTCTGCAGCACTGAAACCCAGTGAATACGGGGCTCTCTCACAGCTAAAATCCAGCCTTGTGAATCACAGCTCCTTGTGGTCATCAGTGCACATAGACTCCCATGCACCAACGCACCACAGGTAGTGGCTCACCATGCAGCCCATTCATTGGTGTTGGCTACTTCTACTGCCACACAATGTCTGACAGGTTTGTTGGAGGCCAGAAACAGTCTAGAGATCCATCAAATTAGCTCCTGCTGCTGCTGATGCTGCTACTACTATTGACAGCTGTCTGATGGGCATGTGCAAAGGTGGAGAAGGGGGCTAAGCCTCAACCAACTTTGTTTAAGATGTAACAGAGTTGGTGTATTCAACAGTGGCTGCAACAGCTGTTTGATGTCATGCTTACCTCACAAAGCATTGTGGGCCACTTCAACAAAGGTAATCTAATCACAGCAGATTTTTTTAGGGAAGGTCTCTGTGAGAAACATTTTAGCGATGAACACTACTGATGACTGTAAATAGACCACAGTTCATGTATAAGTTTGTGTGTGTGTGCGTGTGACTGGCACACAGTGCTTCCAGAATAGGCTTCACACTGCTGCAAGTCTGAGTTGGGTCAAACTGTTTAAGAACTTTCATTTCATGTTATATTATTTATGACACTTCCGACATCCTAAGGAAACAGCCCCAGATAGGCGCTATGACTAACAACTGTGTCATTTCATAATTATATGCTATATATTGTTTAGCTTACTTTACCAAGTTGTAATCACCCAACCTGAAATCAAGAGACAAAAGTGTGTGGTCAATCGATCAATCAAACTTTAATTAAGGAAGGAAACAAGAATTGTCGTTGGGAGATCTAATAGTTGAAAACCAGAAACTTTTGGAAAATACTTGTAATACTTCTGCATTATTGAATACTTCATTTCAATAATAATATTAATAATAATCATTATTATTATTTTCATTTATATCGTGCTTTTCTCTCTACTCAAAGCACTTTGCAAACTCCACTCAGGGAGGATCTCGGACGTGAACCCATGATCTCCTTACTGCAAGGCAGCAGGGCTACCATTTTGCTTGTATTTGAAGAACTGACTTGTTGAATTTTCAACCCCTTGCTCCTAAATAACATGCCAACTGCTACATCATCATTCTACCCTGCAACAGGAAAGCTTCCTCATGTGAAAATAGTTCAAATATCAACACAAAAAATAAATGTGGTAGATATATTCTAAGCATGTCAAAATGGTTTCAAACACCTGTAGATCCTGACAAGCAGCATTTCATCACAGGACACACTTACCTACGTTTTCACACTCATTTACAGACTCACCAGCACAACATGTTTGAGATAAGTGTCTGGAAAGTAGGAGCAACCAGAAACAGTGCCACTGAAAAGTCCACACGGGCAGTGACTGGGATTTCAGTTTATGTGCTCAGTAGACTCTGTAGTCCATTGCTTATACTTTGGGTGCAAGTACAGTGGTACCTCATTATACGTCCTTAATCCATTCCAGATCCTTGGACTTATACTGAACAGGACGTATACCAAACGAATTTTTCCCATATGAAATAAAGGGAAAATGATTACTCCGTTTCCATGGAAACAAATTGCTATTGTTGTTGGCATATTATACATTGATGGGGTTGTATAAAATAATTTAAACACTGCTTAATACTAAAATACATAAATACAAAAGCAATCAGATGAAATAAATGAAAATTTAACCTCACTTTACTTTTTAATAACGTCTTTGTTATTCACAATCGTAGATACCGTCATTCTCGGTATACTGTATGCAGCAGCCATGTCCCGGATACGCATGCCACCTTCATACTTTTCAACAATCAGTTCAAATTTATGTGAAAAAACACAAAATCACGTGAATATTCACAGAGAGTTATAGCGCGGGTTGTTCACTGAATGCTAGCAACTGGCGTACTGACGCTCGTAGGCAGTCGTGGCTTTGTCTCGAGAGAGGTAAACAAGGGTAGCGCGCGATGATCTAGCACGCGAGTCGTATTCCAAACAAAGGTCGTATACCAAGCAAAATTTTTTGCGTCCAAACAGGACGTATACCAAGTTGGACTTATTCCAAAGCGGACGTATACCGAGGTACCAATGTATTTCAAATGCTAAGCATAGTAGAAGTAAGGGTTGAGATAAGTACTGTTACAAGCATATAAATGAAGTGAATAAAGACAGTTGTCATGTTTGCTGTTCTTCCTTACGACTTTCCTGTCTGATCGGCAAAGTATGTGCCAAAAATGGCAACAAATCACCTTTTAGTAATGGATACCCAAAAAATGTCAAATGAAGCAATTTATGTTGTCCTTCAGTTAGATACCACACGATGCAATTTCTTTCTCCTTCATCCTTTGCTTAGTCTTATGAGAACATCTCTAGCTCTTAAGCCTTATAACTTTGTATAAAATAGAGAATTAGTACTTTACAACAGATTTCTGTAGTAAATATTCTTTGTCCCCTGCTACTATTGAAGCCTGACCAATGCTAAGAAGCAATGTGTGCATTCTATTGAATGTACAATATAAAAGCAAGTGTCCCAAAGGGGGGCAGATGGGGATAAATCATTTTCATTCCCCCGTTTCCTTTGTGAGTCTATTGTATCTGCTCCAGCCTTTCTCTGAAGCATTCAGGGGGCGAGCCAGAGAAGCATGTACTCCTGATTTGAGAGCCGAGCGCATTCATGCAAGCGATTCTTTTTGAATCCCAAGGACGCCAGGGATGATGAGGGGCAGTTCTAGTAAATGTGACTCGCTTCTCTGGTGACACGATGAAAAAAAGCAGCTCCACGCCCGGAAACCCAGTGTGCTTTTCAGTGAAGCGAGGTCAGGCTCTCGAGGGTGGCTCTGGCTCAGCGTGTTTCATTTACTTTTTCTTAGATCTGCTACTGGGATTGACAGAGCATCTGCGGTCCCTAATAGTCTCCCCTCTGACAGATTTCTTCTTTTGGATTTGCTCCACTGTCTGCCTTAATAATAACTTAAGAAGTGTTCCTCAGTGACCAGTCACTGATTATTAGTTGCCCAAGTTTCTAATGAGACAGATTCTCTAGAGTTTCACGCTCTTTATTATTATTAGTAGAGCCTATTTTTTTATGTACTACCCTTCACCTTAGATTGTCTCATAGGCAAATACTGTAGCATTGGGATTATGGGACAACACCAGAATAGTGAAGTGTGGTATTCTTTAACCCACTTGATCTAATTAAGGATCCTTAAATTTTAAACAGGCAACCTTCATTTCAAATGAGCAGAAACCAACTCTAGAAGCGGTGTCATTCTGTCGCAGAGGTGACTCACCCACACATACCTATTTTAGGGTCAATTTAAAATTGTGGGCCAGTCAATATTAAAAACATTCTTAAACCCACTTATTCCATTTCAGAGTTAAGGGGAGCCTGTCCTGGCAGCATTGGGAGCAAAGCAGGAACCAACCCTGGACAAGGTGCCACTCTGATACAAGATAAACTCATTCTCAAATCCACTCTGAAACTAGAATGTGATTACAATGAGTATACAAAGTCTGCACACCCCGGTTAAGTGTTTTTGTATAGATTTGTATAGATTGCAATTACATAGTAAAGGTGCCAAAAGCTGTCGTATTATTCATATATCTTGGTTTTCATTTTTTTTACATTACAAAAACCTGCCCTTTTAACCGGAGTATGTAGACTTTTTATACCCACTGCATTGTACACGTATATCCTATATAATTAACTATGAGTTTGTGCACACATTATAATCCCAGGGATCTGCATTGATCTCAGGCAAACAATTTGTTACTATTCATCAGTTTGAGAAGAGTTATCAGCCAATTTCTTCATTATTTGTGTAAGGAGGAATATTATGTAGAAGACAATATTGAATAAGCAAGAAAATTAGCCAGACCAAGCTGAAATCAAAAAGGAATACAAGATGTTATAATAACAGTATGCTCCATAACAATCTACCTTAATAAAAGGACAAGTGTCCATGGAGTCATGAATATATCTTGTTATTTGCTATTTGGTATGGGATTCATGAAAACTGTGCTAATGTTTGTGATTTGCCATCTGTTGGAATTAAAAGTGCATAACAACATACATTCCTAAAGATGGTGCTCTGCAAACATTAACAATGAATTCATCCAACAAGAGAGTAACTGCCTGACAGATTATACTCTACTTATCCACCTTAATAAAAGAACAAGAGTCTGTGTGTCTGTCTGATTGCTAAAGTTTTGAAGAAAAGTTTAAAATTGGTAAAACATTTAGATGAATCAAAAAAATCTAAATTAAAAAAATAAATAAATTAGGGTCCAAAAATACAAAACTTTGTCTTATTGGCCTATTAGGTTGTTACATCTGCACAGCGGTGACTTTTTTTTAAAGCCACTTGGGCCACGTGAATGAAGTTTTTTAGCTTTAGTGCTAATGACTGAAAATATTGTGTGGTGGGCAATGGATTAGTGAAAAATAAATTGTATGTACATTAAGAAACTAAAGCCCTGACATGACTTGACTAGAGTCACTAAACCAGGCCACCACCTCATTTTCCAGTGGTCAGTTCAATAATAGGCTACGAGATGAAGTAGCAAAAATGAGCGTCTCTCTCTGATGAGGGAAAGGAATCGGGGACATATTATTGTACAAGGCCAAATGGACCAACCCATGTATCAAATAAAAAACATGAGGTCAACGTCGACGACTTAGATTTCAATCCATCTTAGACAGGTAGCACAGCTAGTGAGTATATAAACGAAAATTTCCTTTACCAAAAAAAACACAGAAGAAACTGTGCAGGTAAATAAGTATTTAGTAATCAAAGAAATGAATCAAAAAAGCAAAAAATGTCAACAATTTTGTATTTTTCAAAATGGAAAAAACTTGCAACAGAAATATATTAGCAAAAAATAAAACAAATATAGTAAACTGAACAAAAAGAAATGCCATACAAAATTCAAAGATTGAAACATATCTAAAAACAAAAAAACTAATTAAGGACACAGATACATATATATGAATAACTCAGATGAAGTGCATACATTTATCATTCTTCAGATCAGAACTGTATGGAAAAAATGCACAATTGTAAAAGAACTTTTCAAAAATATAAATGTCACCAATCAAATAATTATAAAAAGGAAAGTATACAGGAGTTAAATAACAATATGGAAGAAGAAAACATATATAAATGATTCAAAGAAAAATGAACAAAAGTGAAAAGTTGAAAAAAGAGTCATTAGCACGGAAGTACAAACTGAGTGGAGGATAGTTTTGTGGTTCAATACTAGACACCCATGAAGTATTCACAGAAGTGAGTAAAGTTCAGTGATTGTCTAGTTGTGTGAGAGTCATAGGTAGCCAAGACTCTTGGTTGATTCGCTGACCTGTTTTAAGGTAGGGACCTCCTCTTCAGGGCAAACAAGGTGACAGTAAGACAGGGTTTGATGTGCAGTATGATATAACACCTGAACAACATCATGTGTCATAAAAGGAACTCTGCACTATTGAATGAGACTTGAGAAGACAGAAAGCAGAGAAAAGCTGCTAGGCTTTTCAAAAAAGGACGTCAATGCCCATCTACCCAAAGGTAACAAAGTGTGATGCTCTGAGAAGTCCCAAAGGCTGTGACATGCTAAATGATACAAGTTATGACTCTCCAAAGATAGACAATAAAGTAAGGAATAACTGGTAGAATTACTAGAAGGCCTCTCCTTGCTCTCCCTGAAGAACATACCTACATGACTTAAGTTGCATCTGAGTAAACCATAAAGTATCTGGAGCAATTCCCCTCATACAGATTAAATCAGAGTGGAGCTGCTGATTTATTCTGCACAGTGCCATCTTTGGCAATAACAACCAGAACATCACACCGAAGTAGTGGATGGGTAATGGTTTGCACTTGGTTTGTAGCCAACCTGGAGTCCTCACAGTCTTCAAGTCTGTGGTGAACCTTTCAAGGAAGAAATTGTCAGGCCACTTGTTAGGCAGCTTGAGCTTGAAATGGCATGGATCATGCATCAAGGCAGCGAGCCTGCCAATGAATGGCTGAATGATAAAAGAATCAAGTTTCTTGATTTGCAGGTTAAAGTCCAGGCCTCATGTCCATTAGATGCTGTAGTGGGACCTTAACAGAGCTGTAAATAATAATATATTTTATTTATTTAGTGCCTTTCCCATGCTGAAGGGGCATAAGCAAATGACCACAAACATACATAAACTAAACTTGTTTTGTAAGGAAAACTGGCCAGAATTCCTCCAATACAAAGAGACGGGAAAGTTCAAACAGAAAACAAGTTTGAGGTTATTACTATGTGAAATTCTTACCTAGAGGTCTCCTCAGAATAATGACAGCAATACATTACCAACAGACTTATCAATCATTTTCAATAAATACAACCGTGCCCACAGAGGGCAACCTTTATATGCAATTATATATTTATATAGTATATACATAAATATACATTGGATGGACAAATGTTTGCAGTACCCTAAGCATCACACCACTATGAGCTTGTTAGACATCCAGTTCCAGCTCCATAGGCATTATTATGGACTTGCTCCTCCCATAACAGCCTCCGCTGGTCCACAATGTTCTGGAGGGTGTCTGTGGGAATTTGAGCCTATTCAGCATTAAATAGCATTTGTGTGGTCAGGCACTAATGATGGATGAGAAGACCTGGCTTACAATCGGTGTTCCAGTTCATCCTAAAGGTGTTCAGCAGAGTTGAGGTCAGGGCTTTGTGTAAGGCTGCTCATGTTCCTCCGCATCTTTATGGACCTGGCTTTGTGCACAGGGACACAGTCGTGCTGGAGCATAAATTGACCTTCCCCAGACTGTTGCCACAAAGTTGGAAATGCGCAATTGTCTAAAATGTGTTTGTCTTCTGTTATTTTAACTGTACCCTTCACTGCAGCCAAGGTGCCTAGTCCAAACCCAGAAAAGCAGCCTCATGCATTATGCGTCCTTGTCCAGACTTTACAGCAGGCATTGTGCAGTCCAGAAGGTAGTGTTATCCTGGCATCCACCAAACCCAGATGCATCCATAAGACTGCCAGATAATGAAGAATGATTCATGACACCAGAGAACACGTTTGCACTGCTCCAGAGTCTAATGGTGGTGTGCTCTACACCACTCCAACAGACATTTGGCATTGTGGATAGTGATCTGATCTGTGTGCAGCTGCTCAGCCTTGGAAACTCAATTTTTGATGCTCCTGATGCACAGTTGTTTAAGCTGATGTTGCTTCCAGAGGCAATCTGGAACTCCATTGTGAGTGATACAACAAAGGAGAGGCGATTTTTTTACACTCTATGTGCTTCAGCACTTAGCGTCTCCACTTTGTGAGTTTGTATGGTCTACCACTTCAAGGCTGAGCTGTTGCTCTTCAGCACTTCTACTTCACAATAGCAGTACTTGTGGTTGGCAGGAGCAGAAAGTTTATACACTGACTTGTGGCAAAGGTGGCATCCATGACAGTGCTGTGTTTGAAGTCAATGAGCTCTTCAGGACAACTCATTGTGCTTCCAGTATTGGTCAATGGAACCTGCATGGCTGTGTGGTTGATTTTATACACTTGTTAACAATGGGTGCAGTTGAATAACTTGAATTTGATCATGTTGAAGGGTGCCCACATACATTTAGACCTAGTGTATGAAACAATATATGTGAGAGCATAGCGTGTATGTGGACAGAAACTCTACTGGTGCGAGTGCTAATGGTTATGTACTTTAGCCAGAATGAAAGACTTCCAGTAATTATCGAGTGTACTTACTTTTGTACACAGGACACCTGCATGTTGGTTTATTTTTGTTATATAACTAATTCCAGAATAAAATCTGGTGTGTGTTGTTTTTCATCTGAGGTTAGACTTGCCTAATATTATACTGCAAAAAAAAAAGTATCTTAAAAAGTATGCATTTCTTATTTTGAAGAAATGTATCTCACATTGGGTGGCACTTTGACGCAGTAGTAACGTTACAACAAGGAGACCCGGGGTGCTCATGTTCTCCTCATGTTCCACTGGTTCCTCCCATAGTCTAAAGGTGGATTGGCACTGCTTACTTGGCCTGTGATGTATGTGTGTTTTCATGGCCACCCTTCAGTGGGCTGACAAATTCCGCTTTGGGTATGTGGGTTTAGAGAAATGGATGGATAAATGTCGTATTCTCGTATTTTCCCACATTAAAATTGTCTCATCTAGTATTGTGCATGCAAGACTATTTTGCTTAATTCATGATAATTGGTCTTGACTTACAGTGCATCTGGAAAGTATTCACAGCGCATCACTTTTTCCACATTTTGTTATGTTACAGCCTTATTCCAAAATGGATTAAATTCATTTTTTTCCTCAGAATTTTACACACAACACCCCATAATGACAACGTGGAAAAAGTTTACTTGAGATTTTTGCAAATTTATTAAAAATAAACAAATTGAGAAATCACATGTACATAAGTATTCACAGCCTTTGCTATAAAGCTCCAAATTGAGCTCAGGTGTATCCTGTTTCCCCTGATCATCCTTGAGATGTTTCTGCAGCTTAATTGGAGTCCAATTGTGGTAAATTCAGTTGATTGGACATGATTTGGAAAGGCACACACCTGTCTATATAAAGTCCCACAGTTGACAGTTCATGTCAGAGCACAAACCAAGCATGAAGTCAAAGGAATTGTCTGTAGACCTCCGAGACAGGATTGTCTCGAGGCACAAATCTGGGGAAGGCTACAGAAAAATGTCTGCTGCTTTGAAGGCTGCAATGAGCACAGTGGCCTCCATCATCCGTAAGTGGAAGAAGTTCGAAACCACCAGGACTAATCTAAGAGCTGGCCGGCCATCTAAACTGAGCTATCAGGGGAGAAGGGCCTTAGTCAGGGAGGTGACCAAGAACCCGATGGTCACTCTGTCAGAGCTCCAGAGGTCCTCTGTGGAGAGAGGAGAACCTTCCAGAAGGACAACCATCTCTGCAGCAATCCACCAACCAGGCCTGTATGGCAGAGTGGCCAGACTGAAGCCACTCCTTAGTAAAAGGCACATGGCAGCCCGCGTGGAGTTTGCCAAAAGGCACCTGAAGGACTCTCAGACCATGAGAAACAAAATTCTGTGGTCTGATGAGACAAAGATTGAACTCTTTGGTGTGAATGCCAGGCGTCACGTTTGGAGGAAACCAGGCACCGCTCATCACCAGGCCAATACCATCCCTACAGTGAAGCATGGTGGTGGCAGCATCATGCTGTGGGGATGTTTTTCAGCGGCAGGAACTGGGAGACAAGTCAGGATAAAGGGAAAGGTGACTGCAGCAATGTACAGAGACATCCTGGATGAAAACCTGCTCCAGAGCGCTCTTGATCTCAGACTGGGGCGACGGTTCATCTTTCAGCAGGACAACGACCCTAAGCACACAGACAAGATATGAAAGGAGTGGCTTCAGGACAGCTCTGTGAATGTCCTTGAGTGGCCCAGACAGAGCCCAGACTTGAATCCGATTGAACATCTCTGGAGAGATCTTAAAATGGCTGTGCACCGACGCTTCCCATCCAACCTGATAGAGCTTGAGAGGTGCTGCAAAGAGGAATGGGCAAAACTGGCCAAGGATAGGTGTGCCAAGCTTGTGGCATCATATTCAAAAAGACTTGAGGCTGGAATTGGTGCCAAAGGTGCATTGACAAAGTATTGAGCAAAGGCTGTGAATACTTATGTACATGTGATTTCTCAGTTTTTTTATTTTTAATAAATTTGCAAAAACCTCAAGTAAACTTTTTTCACGTTATTATGGGATGTTGTGTGTATAATTCTGAGGAAAAAATGAATTTAATCCATTTTGGAATAAGGCTGTAACATAAAATGTGGAAAAAGTGATGCGCTGTGAATACTTTATGAATGCACTGTATCTGATTTACATATTAAGTCTAATTGCAAGAAAATTTTCACTTAAAATAACAGCCATAATGAGAGAAGAGCCTGTATAGTTATCAGCAGACCAGGGTGTATTTTCTTGTTTCATGATGCAAACCTTTATAGGCTGCTTAATATACATTATTTCAAACATGTATTTCTTAAAAAAATGTTTCTTTTTTTTTCCTGATTTTCTGAGAGACATGTTTTTGCAGTTGTGGACCTGATGAGGACCAGATGAGTTTTAATTATATCCTTATATGTACAGGGTGAGCCAAAATGAAGTACCACATTTCTTGAGGTCATTGCGCGAGGTAGAGGGAGCCGAGTGGGATGGGGTTGGGGTCCTTTGATAGTAAATCCCTTGTTGGTAACATGCCTTCGTCCGGCATGCACTGTGCTTTCGCTGTCGAAACGTTCTTCAGAAACAACAAATCCATCATCACTATGCAACACGCCTTCCAAATGCACTTCAGCGTTCTTCCTAACGGTGACGTTCCAAATCGGAAAACAATTCTTCAGTGGGTGGCTAAATTTAGACAGATGGGTACAACATTGAACAGAAAATCTCCAGGCCATCCTTGTACTGTACGAACGTCTGAAACATCAGTTTTGCAGTCTCCTAGACGGGCAGCGCGCAAACATGCTTCTGCCTTAGGCATTTCCAACACGTCTTTGAGGAGGATTTTGCATGAGGACCTCAATTTCAATCCATACAAAATATAGAGAGACTGGGAGAGCCGTAGTGAGCTGTGCGCGAACATTCTGCAAACCGTTCATCGAGATGCCATCGTCATGTGCGGCAACAAGGCACATTTCCATTTGAATGGTTTCAACAGGATTTCAACAGGATGGAGCAGCGCACGGAGATCCATGCAAGTATTGTGGGAGATGTTTCTGAGGAAGCTGATCTCTATGCATGGCAATGTCAGGTGGCCTTCATGTTCGCCTGATCTCGTTCTATGCGCTTTCTTCTTATGAGCCTGTCTCAAGTTGAAGGTATACACACACCACCAACCTTAAAACCTTGAAGCCCTCAAGGACGCTATTCGCCACGAAATGGCAGAACCGAGTCATGCGAGCGTTCAGAAATCATCTCAAAGACTGCCACCACCTTGAAGACATAATTTCTAAAACACAGTGAAAAAAATCTATTTTGTATACCCTTTCTTGTGTCGTGATGAAATTTATTTTACCTTGTAGTATTTTTGTAGAATGAATGTTTGAAATGTGGTACTTCTTTTTGGCTCACCCTGTATAACCAATGAAATGAGAGGGTGTCCTTACTTTTTCACATGGCTGCCATGCAGCACCTTTACAATGAGCTGTGGTACAAAGTGCTTTACATAACAATCTGGTTGAGCATCTTGTGCACAGCAGTCTATGTATTTAGCAAAATGCCTTTTAAAGATTTTGTAAAGATTTTCTTTTGTCACAATGGTGCAGGATGAGTCAAACGGCGCAGAAGCAGACGGAGTGCACGGCAGGACATGTCCCAGAATAAGGGCGACATCTGCAGTCATGATCAGCTGTTTTTCTACCACAGTGATTTGTTTCCTGCCCCTAAACCAACGCATTGATCATTGTATTATGTAATTATCTAATATTGTAACAGTGTCGTCTCCTACTGTAGCAGTTGGTGCAGCGGTGCATGATGCTTTACTTTTTTCCATGCCTAGATTATCATTATCATTATGGCTGCCGTGTCTCCCGGTCTTGGCTGTTTACTTTCTGTTTAACGTTATGAGCCATGTAAAATAGGAAGCGTACTGCTAAAAGAACAAACCATTCTGGCTGTTTGTGGATGGTATGGTGACGCAGTAGTTCGTTCTGCTGGTGTCTTCAGTTTAAATCACTGGGTCACTATGTGGACTTTATTATTAATAATTTGTTAATAACGCATTCTATGTATATAGCACCTTTTCTATTAAGCAGGTTTAAGTATTTGGCTGTTATTCTAAAGCACTTTATGATGTAATTTTTATAAAATAAAGAATGATGAGTTAGTTTTCCCTGTCATTTGCTTGTGAAATGCTCAAATGTGCTCATATTCTCTTTGTATAATACCAGAGAGTCCCAATATGAAAGCAGTGGCCACTAAATGGATTTCCATATAAAAGTACAATTAAGAGAATGTCTCTGATAAAATATGCTTGTATGCACCATTTAAGTCAAATGGGACTTTAATTATTATCATGGAGGAAATTAGGTGCTGATCAGACCCCTAGACCTGCTGCTTGGTAGAACTTTTATCCAATCTGTGCGGTCTGCTCTAGCTTCATTATGCTGTAGCTCCACTCCATTTATTAAGTTGGTCGCTTTTTTCCCTTTGAAAAATAACAGGCATTTCCTGGTAATTAAAATTCCTCTACTCTACAGCGGCGTGCTGCATCCAGGAGTCCACTAAACTCTTCAGAAAGGCTTGGCGCGTGGCAGAGCTGTTTCACAGTGCGGATGGATTTGTGAAAGGAAAAGAAAATAACACATTAGAGTAAAAGCGGTTCACGCAAGAATGCCGGCCGACACTTCAGGATTGCCATGGCGGGGTCGGAAGCGCTTCTCAGCCGCACGCGAATTGATTTGAATGAACATGTTAAGTGTGTGTGAACTGCGTGGGCTGTGCGGCTGAATGGATTTCATTTTTGCCGTTGCCTGCTGTGTCAGACAATTCCAGCTGGCTATCATGACGGCGCACAATGCAGAATGAAACTGCTGGGCCTCAAATGCAGAATGGTACATTACTGACGTTTTGGGCATGCCAGCCGGGTGCCCACTTCCCAGACAGCATTATTCATGACACAATTGTTGAGTAGTTTTACAGCAGCTGACTGTTGTGCTCTGTTGTTAGAAGATTTAAACGGCAGTGAGGTGGGGGCAGCCTGTGACCCGTCCCCGCGGCTCAACTGTGCAGTTTTTGATGCTGGCCCTGCAATCAGGAGTTTAGACAGCAGTCTGTGTGTATTCACTTCCAGTTAATGAGTAATTCAGTGGTGTTCACTGTAATGGTGGATCAGCCTGCAGCGAGGGGCTTAGTGACCAATATCTTACACTTCAGTTAACAAACATACTTTTTATATAGTGCTTTCCACACTGAGCACCATCCTAAAGCACTTTTCAGCCAGAGTACAGTAGATTCCATATTTCAGCCATCAAGTGGTTCTCTCATGGCCTCACTTTGAGTTTGTGGTGGGTATTGAACTGTGGCAGGTGGTTTAGAAACCAGTGTTTCGCCCTCAAATAACCACATTGCCAGTAAATAAACCACTTTTTCTCAATAAACACCATCCCAAAGCACTTTGCAATCCCAGTACCTTATTTAGTACATCAGAATGATTTTGACGAGAAAGGCCCCACAAACCAACAAGCTTGCCAACCTTATTCACTTAGATACTCAAAATAATAAAAATAATACTTCTTTACATTTATTTAGCGCTATTCTCATACTCGGAACCACTTCAACCACTACCATTGTATAACATCCACCTGGATGATGCGACAGCAGCCATTTTTGCCCCAGTAAGCTCACCATACATTAGCCGTTGGGTGGTGAAATGGTGAGAGAGAGAGAGAGCCAATTAGAGACAGGGGATGATTGGGGGGCCAGAGTGACGAGCCTGTGATGGGCAATTTAGCCTGGATATCGGAATACACCTTACTCTTCACAAAGTATAGCCAGGGGTCTTTTATGACCACAGAGAGTCAGGACCTCAATTTTACGTCTCATTCACAGAACAGCGGAGTGTTGCATGCTCTCCCCGTGTCTGCGTGGGTTTCCTCTGGGTGCTCCGGTTTCCTCCCACAGTCCAAAGACATGCAGGTTGGGTGTATTGGTGATCCTAAATTGTCCCTAGCGTGTGGGGGTGTGTGTGCGCCCTGCCCAGGTTTTGTTTCCTGCCTTGCGCCCTGTGTTGGCTGGGATTGGCTCCAGCAGACCCCCGTGACCCTGTGTTAGGATATAGTGGGTTGGATAATGGATGGATGGATGTCCCCATCACTGAACTGGCGCATCGGGGTCCACATTCAGACAACAGGGTAAGTGCCCCTTGCTAGCTTCACCAACACCTCTTCCAGCAGCAACCCAAGCTTGTCCTAGTTGGTCTCCCATCCAAATACAGGCCAGGCCTGGTCATGCTTAGCTTCAGGTGGGTAACCTGTTCTGAGATTGAATTTTAAATTGAATTGCTTTCCTTTTTTTATGAAGTTAAAGACTTTAAGGAATACTCCATTCAAAATTGGCATTTTTCGTATGTTATTTACCCCATATACAGTACTTTGTAGTGGTGGCCAAGAAAAATGTTTAATGTCATGTTTTCATTTAGAATGGAGTTTGAGTTTATTAACGATCTGCCTCTCCCCCTCATTTGGTGGTCAAGAGCCCTGTCGCCATTTCACAAGGTAACTTCTATGAGGCTTTATCTTTCTGTTTATGCTCACCTTGGATTATTGTAAAATTAACAGTAATTGTACAACACTGGCCTCTATTGTGTTCTGTCATAAACTTTTTTTTTCTCTGTTCTGCATGAAAACATGACTAAAGATTTTTTTCTTTAAACTATGTTGACTAAGTACTGTACCATATAAAATTTATATATATATATATATATATATATATATATATATATATATATATATATATATATATTGTTTTGGATGAAGCATTCCTTTAACTCGGAGTTAGCCAGTGAAGTAGAGGTGGGCTTTGAGTCCAGCACTGTATGCCCCAATCTACACACCGGGCTTATTGGAAGTCTGACTTTATACAAAGGCTTTCCAGGCTTGAATACTATCCCAGGATGTTTTAGAGGCATTGTCATTATTGTGATTTACTTGACACAAAATGGCATAAAGGGGTGAACAGACCTCAAAATACGTGAAAAGCCTAACCATGGCATTCACTGGTCAGCCTCAAAAACTCCAGGCAGCCAGGCCCCAAACTCAACAGACAGGCTTCTAGGCCTCCCTTGGCTTTTAAAGTTCAACAAAACATTTAAATATCCTAGAAACAGAAAAATGCCCACTTTAAGGGAGACAAAGTCTTGAAACCTCAAACTTTGGAAGCACTAAGGCAACGCAGAATCTTTATAAGTGAGGAATTTCATTGAAAAAGTAAACAGAGCTCAAAAAATGTCGCATAGAGGAAAAATGGCAAAAATAAGGCAAAAGGGCTTAAAGGGCATCCAAATCACGACCTCATTATCAGTATCCACAAAAACTGAAGCAAAATTACTACTCACAAGCAGTGTGTTTTAAGATGTTAAAAGTAATGAGTTATGTAGTCAGATTACTGTTTAAAGTAATCAATAACATTAAGCAATACTTATTTTTATTGAAGTAAAAAAATCTGCATTACTTATAAAACAAACCAAAAAAACAGATTTGTGTTACTACCAAGTCTTATTTTAACACTTCAAAAAAATATACCTATTATATAAAAAAATTTTGTGTCGAGATGTGATTGGGGGGGTGGGTGAGTGAAGCGAGTAGGGGGCAAAGCCCCCTAGTATGTATATTTATATTTATATATTTTTTTTTTATTACTGTGTTAATTCACAGAGTTTTACACTTTATTGCAAAGACGTTGCCTGCTGGGGTCGGTAACATTGTAAAGATTTATACCAGGCATCTGGTGAGGAAGAGGTTAATCATGAACATAGCATGTAACGAAGTAACAACAACTGCAAAAATATTATATTCAAATACGTTTAATCCTGTGTCTGCTGAGAGCTAAGTTTAAATGGCCCAGTTTAGGGTCACAGGGAGCATTTGGTGTAAGACAAGAAGCAAACATGGTGGATGGTATGTCGGTCCATTGCAGGGCTCCGTTGTACAGTCAGTCACAAAAGAGTGTGCTGTCTAGAGTTGTTGAAGAGAAGCCTAGAAATAAGCTGTCAGTTTAGTGCTCATCCAGCTCTTTGTTCCAGGTGTGCTGGAGTAGGGTGATGCACCATGTTAGCTATTATGGATGTATTGAGAAGTGAAGCAAAATGACACATTTTAGTGGCTAACTGAACAGATTGCAGTATGCATGCTGCCAGAAGAAGGGGCCTGAGCTGCCTCAGAAGCTTGTATTTTGTTATCTGTTAAGTTAGCCCATTAAATGTGTCATTTTGCTTCACTTCTCATTGCTCTTGATATGTTGAAACAGTGTGATCTGGTGGTACAGCGGCTAGTGCTCATACCGAGAATATCTGGCAGGCTTGCATTGGGGATGAAAAAGGGGACGAGTGTTAATTACTTCACGGCACATGAAGTACTAAACATATTTCTAAAACATAAGAAGATGATCAAATTTGGTTATATTTCTGGTGAGTTTTTTGAATGTTCATTTATGGGCTTTGGATTTGATAACAAATGCTGGGAGATGTTCAATTTTTCGTACAAAAGAAGAAGTAACACACTGTTTGTAATGCATTTCTTTTTATAATAAGTAACAACATATTTAGTTACTTTTATTTTAAGTAATGTAACTTAATTAGTTTTAAAAGCAATGTTCCCCAGTACTGCTGACAAGAAAGAGCCACACTCTCTTAAATTCAGTGAACCTCTGCTGCGGCCACCTGCATATAAAAGCAGAGGACCATCTAGATGGCCTCTTAGGGTACCACACACAAAACACAAGGAATCTAAGAAATTGCATACATACTAAATAATAAAAGAACACAATAATTACATAATGCATAAACCACAAATACTGAATAAGCATGATATTAGCAAAACGTACATAAAAATATGAAAAATAATTTAAAACTAGCCATAAAAAGAGACATACATGAGACCAGGAAGCAAACCCCAGCTGTAACCTAACAGTAGTGTACTAGTGCCAGTGGCGAAGTCAGATTAACAATCAAACCAGTGGCCAGGGCACTACTTACCATCTGTGGAGTTTGCATGGTCTCTCAAAGTCCTCTGGGTAATCTAGTTTTCGTTTCAGATTCCAGTGATGTGTGTGTTAGTTTGATTGGTGACTTTAAAATGACCTGGTGTGAGGTGGGCCTGACATGGACTAGTGTCTGTCCAGGTTGTCTCCAGAATGTACTCCCTATAACCCTGAAATAAATGAATGGGCTACAAAATGCTAGGATGATTGGATAAATGCATTGGGTGTTTGAATAAAGTGTGAAATTGGGCGATACAATAAATAAGTGGCAAATGTGCCAATACCATGCTCTGTTCATGAATGAGGAAATGCATTCGTTCTTTATCCAAGCTGAACAGCATGGTGCCTCAGCGATAGGTGGCAGAGTCCTAGGTTCAGATCCCATATCCAGTTGACCCTGTGGAGATTGCACGTTCTTCTCATGTCTTTTTGGGGTTTCCTCAGGGTTATCACGTTTCACCCACCTCCTAAAGACATACTTGTTAGTGGCTGACTCAGAACTGGTATCCCGTCTAGGAATATCTCCTGCTTTGCTCCCAGGCTGCCAGCTTCCCACAACCCTGATTTGAATTGAGTGAGTTTTAGGATGTTAAGTTACATGTCAGATCCATATGTTTAAAAGACAAGATGGCAGAAGCACAGACCAGGTACTGACTTCCAATGAATGGGAGTGCCAGTCTTTCACACAGCTAGCTCATGAACACCAGGCCACAGGGAGAAACATGCATACTCAATACTGGCAGTGTCTGGAATTTAAATTTGGGTTGCTGGAGCTGTGAGCCAATAGTACACAGCCCAGGGCCACCATACCCCACAAAAATAAGTAAAGAAAAATAATTTGTGGCTGAACGTCCATCCACTTATCCAATGTCAAAGTCGCACAATCCAGTGGCTCTCAGGAACTGGTGCCTATCCTGGTAGCTTCAGGTGTAGAGCTGGCTGGGAGTTAGAGGGCCAGCCTGTGGCAGAAAGTAATCTTTAAAAGCCTGCTCTGTTTGGAACTCATCAAGGGTTTGTATTAATAAAAGATTGACATTTTACTGGCTGAGAGAGGGACTTAGCCCCTTAGTCTGTTGCTTCTGCAGCATGTTTTGGGGCTGGGTTCAGGAGGAGACCACTGCTGTGTTGGTGAAAAACATCTCCAAGGGCCTCCCAGAGTCTCCAGACAGCATGTGCCTTACAGGCGTGAAAAGTTCTTCCAACTTCTCCTGCACTCTGTAGATTAGGAGGATTTGTATGAAGCCAGCATGGCGAGCGATACTGCAGGTCGCTGCCCACTTGAGCCTGTTAAACATGCTACCCGCGTAGCAGCAGGACGGGCTCTCCAGAGAGCCGATAAGACTTGAGCTGTTTTAACCGACTTATTTGGGCCCCGCAGTCTTTTTAATAGAGAATGTGCAGCGGGCAGCAAAATGTCAGTTTCAGAGTCGCCAATTATTGGAGGATTACGGGATTAAATTAACGAGTTTAGACGCCTGTCTTGCTGTTGCCACTGTAATCTTCTTACTTCAATGACTGCAGCTGACTTGGGCATTAAAAGCAAAGAAAAGAGACTAAAAAAAAGATTATTCAACATTAAGAATGGCACCATCTGATTCTCACCTATTTTGGGTTGGGAAGGCTTGAGGGTGTTGGGCTCATGCGTAGTATCAGTGTATGAACTGATGTGTTGGGGGCCTTGTCCAAAAATCCCAAGGTAATGTGAAGAGGGAGATGGCACATAATTGTAAGTTTTTACTAAAGGCCATGAAGCATTAAATCTGTTTATCATTGGACTTTGCCATTGATTTCAAGAGATTTTATTCAGCTCATATCTAGGACAGAGTGCTATCCAGTCTGGCCATTCCCTAAGCACCTGTGGGTAGCTTTAGTGGTTCAATTGCTCTTTCAGTCCTCGCCTTCTTAACTTACCTAGAAACCATAAGAAAGCTGCTTCATTTGTCAGTAGCCACACTGCAAAGACATGGAAGAATATTTTCACTATATTACCTGTGAAGCATCTTGACATGACGTCCTCTATGGAAAGGCACCATGCAACATTCAGGTGCAATCCCGTTATACAGTGGGATGCAAAACCTTGTTAATAGTCATTATTTTCCTGCATAAATCGTTGGTTGTTACAATAGAAAATGTCAGTTAAATATATCATATAGGAGACACACACAGTGATATTTGAGAAGTGAAATGAAGTTTATTGGATTTACAGAAAGTGTGCAATAATTGTTCAAACAAAATCAGGCCGGTGCATAAATTTGGGCACCACAAAAAAGAAATGAAATCAATATTTAGTAGATCCGCCTTTTGCAGAAATTACAGCCTCTAAACGGCTCCAATGAGAGTCTGGATTGTGGTTGAAGGTATTTTGGACCATTCCTCTTTACAAAACATCTCTAGTTCATTCAGGTTTGATGGCTTCCGAGCATGGACAGCTCTCTTTAACTCACACCACAGATTTTCAATTATATTCAGGTCTGGGGACTGAGATGGCCATTCCAGAACGTTGTACTTGTTCCTCTGCATGAATGCCTTAGTGGATTTTGAGCAGTGTTTCGGGTCGTTGTCTTGTTGAAAGATCCAGCCCCGGCGCAGCTTCAGCTTTGTCACTGATTCCTGGACATTGGTCTCCAGAATCTGCTGATACTGAGTGGAATCCATGCGTCCCTCAACTTTGACAAGATTCCCAGTCCCTGCACTGGCCACACAGCCCCACAGCATGATGGAACCACCACCATATTTTACTGTAGGTAGCAGGTGTTTTTCTTGGAATGCTGTGTTCTTTTTCCTCCATGCATAACGCCCCTTGTTATGCCCAAATAACTCAATTTTAGTTTCATCAGTCCACAGCACCTTATTCCAAAATGAAGCTGGCTTGTCCAAATGTGCTTGAGCAGACCTCAAGCGGCTCTGTTTGTGCTGTGGGCGGAGAAAAGGCTTCCTCTGCATCACTCGCATACAGCATCTCCTTGTGTAAAATGTGCCGAATGGTTGAACGATGCACAGTGACTCCATCTGCTGCAAGATGATGTTGTAGGTCTTTGGTGCTGGTCTGTGGGTTGACTCTGACTGTTCTCACCATTCATCGTTTCTGTCTATCCGAAATCTTTCTTGGTCTGCCACTTCGAGCCTTAACTTGAACTGAGCCTGTGGTCTTCCATTTCCTCAATATGTTCCTAACTGTGGAAACAGACAGCTTAAATCTCTGGGACAGCTTTCTGTATCCTTCCCCTAAACCATGATGGTGAACAATCTTTGTCTTCAGGTCATTTGAGAGTTGTTTTGTGACCCCCATGTTGCTACTCTTCAGAGAACATTAAAGGAGGAGGGAAACTTACAATTGACCCCTTTAAATACTCTTTCTCATTATAGGATTCACCTGTGTATGTAGGTCAGGGGTCACTGAGCTTACCAAGCCAATTGGAGTTCCAATAATTAGTTCTAAAAGTTTTGGAATCAATAAAATGACAACGGTGCCCAAATTTATGCACCTGCCTGATTTTGTTTGAACAATTATTGCACACTTTCTGTAAATCCAATAAACTTCATTTCACTTCTCAAATATCACTGTGTGTGTCTCCTATATGATATATTTAACTGACATTTTTTATCGTAAAAACCAACGATTTATACAGGAAAATAATGACTATTAACAAGGTTGCCCAAACTTTTGCATCCCACTGTAACGAATACCAAAGTAATGACTTTTTCAGAATAATGAGCACTTTTTGTTGGCCCAGACAAACATTCATACAATATCATGTTAAACAGATTTTGTTTTAGTGAAATGCAAATTTCAGTGTAAAGAATGTTTTTTGACCAGAAATAGCCACTGAAGATAATAATGCAATGCGAAAAATACTTATTGCCGAGTCTCAGGAAAACCTGCAACAGGCTGTGTCTCTTTCTTGTCAGACCAAACGAAAGTGACAATCTGTTGCAAAATGTCCTCTTTAGGGCAGTCTCGTGTCAATGTAGGAAAACATCTTGCACTTTGCCAAATTCTCAGTCAGTGCTCCACCAAGCATTTGTGTGGGTAGTTTTGTCTTATGCGGATACTTTACTGTTCAAGATTCATGAAC
The DNA here is from genome assembly GCF_016835505.1 of Polypterus senegalus. Taxonomy (NCBI): domain Eukaryota; kingdom Metazoa; phylum Chordata; class Cladistia; order Polypteriformes; family Polypteridae; genus Polypterus; species Polypterus senegalus. The sequence goes on from NC_053168.1 coordinate 120,004,374, forward strand.
GAAAAAAATGTGAGAAACAGCACCAGTTTACACTAAAAGAAAAATGAACAATCCTGGAAAAAGCTGATTCTGGAGTGGAAAAAAAAATGATGTGGCAATAGCATTCAAAATTGTGCCTTCAATGCTGTCAACAATCTTGAAGGATTGAAAACAAAATAGAAGACAAAGTTAAAGGTCAGGTGTTAGGACTCGTTCTGGTAATAAATAATTTATTAAGTAATGTCATAGTGAAATCCACTGTACTAATTCCTTTCATGATTTTAAACACTTCAATCATGTTCCCTCTTAACCTTTGTTTGCTTTAAACAGAAAAGTTTCAACTCCTTCAATCACTCCTCACAACTCATACCTCCCAGTCCTGAAATTAGCCTACAGTAGATCAGGGGTGCCCACACTTTTTCGGCTTGCATGCTACTTTTAAAATGACCAGGTCAAAATGATCTGCCTACATTAAAAATGATATATACACTGAGTATCAGAGGTGGGTAGTAACGAGTTACATTTACTCCGTTACATTTACTTGAGTAACTTTTTAAAAAAAAATTGTACTTCTAAGAGTAGTTTTACTGCACCATACTTTTTACTTTTACTTGAGTACATTTGAGAAAAAGAAACGCTACTCTTACTCCGCTACATTGGGCAACACTCAAATCGTTACTTTTTTTCCATTAGATAAAGTCTGACAGACAATTTTCAATCTGCTCTGTGTAGCGGATGCTGTCAAGTTGCGCACACGCCTTCCATTGCGTCTCCAGCTCTGACGCGAGGTTTTGGATGATCCCCAAATGAAGGCGCTGCAACTTTGAGGACAGATGTTGTATTTTTCATTTGAAGGCATTAACTGAGCTAATCACATTGATCGTGGTTTTCTCTTTTACTTGCGGCTGTAAATTAAGCTCATTCAACATGTTGGTCAGATCGGGAAAAAAAATGCCAAGTCTAGCAGCCGTTGATCATTATTAAGTTGATTGTATTCTGAATGTTTAATGACAAGGAGAAACTCCTTTTTCTCCGGCCAGTAGTCTTGAAATCTCAGCAGGAATTTCTCCCTAGCCATTTGTCTCAACGAAGGCCTCTTTTATCATCTCTCCAAGATGAAGGACTTTTTATGCTTAATGATCGAGTGATTCACCCAGAACGATGCTTCGGTGTGTCTGCCTTTGCTTTTGAATTCAGCCGAGTGAAAAATGACGGCTGTCCGATTAACTGCAATTTTAGTTTCCTCTCCTTTCTCTTTCTCAGATCGCTTTTCGGAAGGAAGTCAATTTCGTGTTTTTATGAATAGTTCAAAAGTGCCTTTCCACATTTTCCTTCTTTGGAATAGCAATGATAGATTAACAGATCAGACAAACACATTTCGATTGTGACATTGTAAGAAAAAAAAAAATCCTCTTCCAATTCAACATCCAGCCCATAACCAAAAATTTTTTTTAAATCCCTTCTTTAGTCGATATAAATTGGAAGGCTAACTGGATCACAGCCGGAGTTTTGCAGTAGCATGCGTGTTTGATCGTGCGTGCAGGATGACCAGTGTGTTAGAAGAACAGAGATCTCAGACGCCTCCCTGTATGTCAATCAAGTGGCAAATGCCATAGGGAGGATATATGATAGACTAGCATTTAAAAAAACATTTTTTGAAAGCAACACGATCTACCTGCACTACCTTTCCGGTCTACCGGTCGATCGCAATCGACGTATTGGGCACCCCTGGCCTAGATGCTCTCCTCCGGTCTTTTTGTAGTGCTGCTTCGTCTTTTTTGTGGGCCAGCGACCAAAACTGGACACAGTACTCCTGGTAGGGCCTAACTGATGTGTTATATAACTTAAGCATCACCTCCTTTGACTTGTACTCCTCACATCTTGCTTGGTATATAACTTAACATTCTGTTAGTCTTCTTAATGGCTTGTCTACTGTCCGGATGTAAATAGTGACAAATCTACCATGACCCCTAGATCTTTCTCGTAAGTGGTACTTTCAAGTTTCAGACTTCCTATTGTGTATTTAAATATAACATTTCTTCTTCCTTCATGTACATAATCATACATTAAATTTACTAACTTTAAAACTAATTTGCCACAAATCTGTCCAACTCATCTGTAATGGTTTAGCTGGTTCTGCATTATCCCCAAGTTTTGTATTACCTTCAGACTTGTTACAAAACATTCAGTTACTCAGTGTTTATTTTTTTTCCCTAGAAAAGGAACATTATTAGAAGTCGAAGACCCAATATGGTAGATAATTAAGTGGGCTATATACAGCTGAGAGATTATATAGATAGACAGATATGAAAGTTGACATGCAGAGATTGAATTGTTGCAAATCAGCGACGTAAACCTGGGAAAAAAGGGTGAGCAGGCCTCTAAATACCACCATCCAGATCGGGACCTTACTGAGTCTGACCCTAAAATAGGCCTCACCCCAAGCAGCATAAGCCCAAACTCAAAAGGCAGGCTTCATGGGTCATCACAGACCTAAAATATGGCACTGGCTTTGAAAGTTCAAAAATAGTTTGAAATGTCCCAAATACTCAAGCAAGAGAGTAAACCGTATAACCTCTGGCTTGAAAAGACATGGCAAGTGATGAATCTTTATAAAGTATGAATTCATTTAAACAAACAAAAAGAAAATAAAAATGGAAAAGGGTAAAGTGATTTGTCTTAAAAGGCAGTCCAAGGCAGATTGTTCTAAATCCAGTAAACAGTAACCTAAAACGAGCAGCAAAAATCTAACAAACAATTTGAAATAATACTCACCAGGAAATACACTCCACCATAATCAGCAAACCTCTGAGAGACCAGCTCCCCCAGCCAGAAATATAAAGGGGGTCCCATCTCCTCAGGTTCCACCCACAGAAAACAAGGAAAATAGGCAAATACAAATGCACACTACATTATACAATATTAAATAAATAGACATAGCAGTAATAACAGAAAATACATAATAACAAAAAACACATGAAAAATAATTCAAAACACAACAAAAATAATAATAAAAATGAAATTAAAATAAACCAGAGATCAAACTTGTAGCTGTAGTAGTTTCTGTTATAGAGTGACTCCCAATATGTGCTGGTCATGGCTCCTTCCACAAAGTGCTGATGTGTTGCAAGTTGGCCAGATGTGCAAGTAGAAATATCTGAAAAATAAACTTCAGCTTAGTTAAGTCCTGATAGGTGATGATCCTGTTGTTGTCTTTAACAAGTCTAGATAGACAGATAACGAAATAGGCTTTATAAAAAGGAGAAAGAGATTAAAGGCACCATATGCTATATAAATACAATACATTATCATTATTGTTATTATTATTATTATGATAGGTAGAGAAACATACATACAAACTTTATTGATCCCTGTGGGAGACTGCAGTTTTACAATAGGCAACAGACAAACAGTAAAGAATACATTTGTCAAAACAGAAAAATAAATACTATGACTGCGTACTGTCAATCCATATGATATATGTGTCAATATAATAAGTCAAATTGACATACGGTATTACAGTGTCATGGTGGTGCTGTATTTGATGCTGCCGTCTCACAGATTAAGTGTTTCAGGTTTAAATCTAATGCCTGGTTCATCCTGTTCTGGTTCCTGTGGTTTGTCTGGTGCTACCAGAATGTCCCTTCACTAACCCTGAATCATCATGAGGAGGTTTGAGAGTGCCATGTTATTTCCATAATCGCCCTTTGCCAGTTCTGAAGTGACTGTTTAGTTGTGAGTGTGGGTGTTAGTGTGAGTTCCCCATCTATGGCTGGTTTGTACCTCGCTCTCAGTGCTGTCAGAAAACTCTCTTGCTCCATGTGAGCCTGAATTGAGTCAATCAAGTTTCATAATGAACCCTATTAGCACTCCCTGGAGCATTAAGGTAAAGTCTGTCTACATAACAACCAATCAGGATATCCACTGGGAAACAATACATTTTATACAGTGCATCACTCCAATAAAGGAAGCCATTCAGAAATTCAAGTATTTGCTTTGAAGCCCAGGTAGGTGAGTCACTGTGTTCAAGTCATATCTGATATTGTAGGGTTTATGTTGCACCTAGAACAACATTTCAGGTGGTGTTCCAGGACTGTCACTCACCAATAACTGATCAGCTATAAATTTACCTTCTGGTGTCCTAAAGCAGGGATTTAGAGGTGCACAATTTCTCATTTTTTAGTAATGAATTTAAAAAAATGGGTTAAGAGAGATCTTTTACATCATGCCTGAAGAAGGGCCTGAGTTGCCTCGAAAGCTTGCATATTGTAATCTTTTTAGTTTGCCAATAAAAGGTGTCATTTTGCTTGACTTTTCACTACATCTAATTTCAGAGAATTTTTGCTCACTTTTTTCTGAATGAGAAAGGAAATGTTTTTTTTATATACAAATGTAGGATTTTGACAACGTTTTTGTGCACTTTCTGACTTGACTAACGCTAGTTAGTTGATGGTAAAACAGAGCTGTTGTCCCAGGAAGAACAGAAACCTGATTATATCAGACTCTCCGTCACATTATACCAAAGCTGATGGATGCCCTTTTGTGCCGATTGTCATAGGATTGGTGCCCACAGCCTTTAGATTGTGTAACCTGTCCCAGACTACTTTTAATTTAAAATTTATCATTTGTGCAAACATCTAACATGGATTCAACATCCTTCTTATGAAACCTTTCCAGTTGTGTGCCTGACCGGTCGGGGTCAGTTGTCCTCCCAGCTTCCTTCTCGCACTCTAAGTCTTCCCTCGGCACCCTAGGGCAGAATTTTCCCCAATCTTACCCACTTTATTAAAAGACTCAGTGGGAGCGATCCTGTCCCATGAGCGTCGATCACTCGCTCCATCTGGGACCCCTGACCGCGCTGACCTTTCTCTTTCACAGCGGGCTGGCTCGTCCACTCTCTTTCCCCAATGCTGCTGTCTCGCTCTCTGCCTCTTCCTTTCTTTTAGCGTTCTTTTTTCTTCATCTTTTTAAGGGTATGTGGCTCAGGCGTGGTGATTAGCAGCTCTTGGCTTCAGTTACGGATGCGGACGACTCCTCACCTGTGCACATAAGCATAAACGCCCACCTCACGCAGGAACCAGGAACCGCTGTGGTCACACTACCACGCCCCCTCTTTAAGCTGCGAGTGCGGCGATTATTTATTAAAACTGGGCTTTTATTTATGAGCCATGGACCCGCTATATCACAGGCACAGATACGTCAGAGGAATGGTATGCTGTTTTCTTTTTACATATTTCATAATTTAGCTTGAAGTAACTGGCTTGTTAATATTCTAACCTGGTTCTTCATTTCTGGGTGATGGAAAGCTCAAGGCTATTCCGGCAGCACTGAGTGAAATTCAAGACCAAACCTCTGTAGGGCACTCAGCCACACTCACTTGTGGGCAGATCTAGTCATGAATTACTTGTGTTCCTGACAAACCCTACAGATATTGAAGCATTGATCCTATAGGAAACATGGGTTCAGCTTCTGGCGAATGCCATTCACTGTACACTTTTGCTACTCGTTACTATAAAACACATCATTTCTTGTACCTTTCCTTTAACAGCACTTCCCCTAATACAGTATGTATTTTTAGCTTGTGTTTAACAGAAACTCATGCATGAAAGAAGTCTAACCAAAAACATGTAAATATACACTTTAACACCAAGCTGTAATAAAAAAAAATTAATTTTATGAACTTGAATCTTACCTTGAAAAGTGAGTGATGGTGCTAAGGGAGCTTTGTAATATTTTGAACCTCTCAACGTCGGCTTCCTCCAAAAGAATGAAGGTAAATATAGGGTGGGTGCTGGAGATAGCAAGGGCAGCTCAACATCACCAACATCAACTGCTTCCTCTTCTCTGCCCTCAACTCAGTGAATGTTATACTGATGGTAATCTCTTTCTTTTAACTGGACCGAAGAATTGTGTCAGCATTGCTTGCTGAGATTTCCATACTGCTAATATGAGTAGACTATGGGTGTCTCAAAATTGGTTACACTTTTATGAAAGTAGATAAATCCGCAGATAGCTAGGATGTACAGTAGGGGGAAAGCCCTACGCGGACACAAGGCAAACGTTGAAATTCCACTTTATTTTAAGGTGTTTTATATATTGTTGGTTAATTGCATGGTGTAGTCACCAGTGTTGGTACCAGCACCTCTCCGATTCTGTGCATTGATTTAAGGTAGTCTGGCATAGTGGATGTGGAACCATCTGTATTTGTTGTAGATGGGAAAAGAAAAAAGCTACAAGTGAGATGGCCACACACAGACACACACACACACACACACACACTCAGTCCATAAAGCACTTGGTGGTGTTTTCTTTATCCTACCCATGAAATCTAATTTGCTAACTTTGTACACTTTGCAGATATGGCGCTTTGTTAGTTTTCATAGACACTTTTGGAAGTTCAGGCTCTGCATGTATGCAGTAAGCGCACAGCCTTTTTGCAGATAGTAGCTGGCGTGTGATTCAGGACACCTGGCCAATGAAAAAACAAAGAGAGATAATAAAGCCTCCCTGCTTGAATATGCATTTCCAAAATGACGTTAGGAAGTCCTGGTGCATTTATCACTTTTAATGAAGCGGGCGCTTTTGTCCCAGTGCGGGCCCTTGATGATGTTTCTGTCATTCAGCCATATGCCACTGTAAGGCATCATCTGCTTGGTGGCCCCTTTCCACACAACCACCCCCTGAAAAAAAAAAGATCCCAACTCCTACATGTGATCTTATATCTGAAAACGTCCTCATTACCATTGCCGCCTGGCAACACTCACTCTGTGTTTGAACAAGAAATACCTACTTAATTTATGTAAAGTCAGTTTTACAAATCCTGACAAAAAAAAAAAAAGAAGGAAGGCAGATGAATATTCAATTGATGTAAACCCATTTAGGAAAACATTTGCATGTCTGTATTACTTAAAAATCATAACAAGCTTACCATGCCAATGAGCCGCAAGCATTTTATCAATTTGTAATCGCCGAAGGCTGCGGCCTGACTGAGAGCTGATCTCATTTCAAAACTGTCTTTCCACCCTACCATCTGCCTGAACTTTTAATATATTGCTTTTCACATGTTCTGTCTGCCATTTTTTCAATCGATCTATCAACTGCCTGTCACACTCATATAGTGTCTTCTCTCAGTCTGCATCAGCAACAACCTGGCTGTCTAAAATAAAATGGCAGTGTTCTGCATGGAACAGAAAAAACAGAAATGAGATTTTAATGATGACTAGGAGATAGACATCAAACTACCAGCAGGGGTTAATACCAGAGTCAAAAAATGAAGGAGAAATGTCGAAGCAATCACACTCAATGAAATAATACTTGCTAAGGTCTGGAGATTCTGTTCCCCATCTTAGATAACCAGCACATGCGCAGCACAGACCTTTATGTAGGCGCAAAGATGACATCACGTGCTCTGTACTCCTGGCATCTGAGGAAGCACTAGCTTACCAGTTGTGCATGAAGATCCCACAAAGTGGAGGCACCCATAACAAACAACCATGGTGCTGTGGTGAAAATAAACTTTGGATTTGGGATCTGCAGTATTAAATCCCCTTAGAAGATACAAAAATAGTCAGAAATATATTAAAAAATAAACCAGGTTGTCACATGTGACATCATGTGTGAGGACTTCTGGCCCATGGCTAGCAACAAAATTACAATGTTTGTGTGTCAAGGCGTAAATAACTAATAACACCTTCAGAATGTTTAAAAATCACTGAATTAATCACAGACTCAGATTCCCCACCATTCCAAACCCCATTAGAAAAATAAGGAATAAAACCTGTAGAAATGCACTAAAAAAAAAAAGATGAAAAAGCACACAGTCATGTAGAATGAGCCACACTTCTTGAGATGCTATCTCTATGGTTTTTGTCTGTGGCCATGCCACTCGCATGCAAAAATATCATACCTTCATTCTTTTTACATGCATTTCTGGTTGGGGTTACTGTGAGGCAGATTTCTCCATTAGTGAGTTACCTTTTGGAAGGTTGTTCACATGCAGTTTCCCACTGGGAGAATCAGATTTCTTTGAAAAATGAGAAATAGCCGTATTTATCTCTGGCCACTCCTCCGATATGCTGTTGCCTCTGGCCACACCTTCTACATCATGACTGTTTTTGACTGCCCATTCCATCTGCTGCTGTCTGTGGCCACGCCTCCCACATGCTATCTGTCTCGAGCCAAGCCTCCTACATGCTGTGGTCTATGGCCACACCTCCCACATTCTTCTGTTTCTGCCACTGCCTCCTACATACTGTCTGTCTCTGACCACACCTCCCACTGTCTCTGGTCACGTCTCCCACATGCTATGTCTCTGGCCACACCCCCCACATGCTTCAGTCTATGGCCACACCTTCCACATGTTTCTGTTTCTGCCACTGCCTCCTATGTCCTGCTGCCTCTGGCCACCCCTACTACATGCTAGCTGTCTCCAGCCACACTTTCCGCATGTTGTTCATCTCTAGCTTTCCACATGCCTCTTTTTTTTTTCCCTCACATAAATGATCATTTTTATTTACAACTGCTAATTGAGAAAGAAGCGGCATATGGAGAACACTGTTTTCATTATCAAATTTTCAAGTGTCCATAATATGCTATGTATGGAGTCGATGTGTATTGTCATCCTTCAGGATGTCCCGTTGTCAAGTGGTTTAAAGATAGTAAGCGGGAGATGGGAATTAAACTAGTATGCCCAGTGTCACCACGCCACAGTTTTTGCCTATGCTACTGCATAGATGAAAGTAAGCAGTCAGCGATATATAAGTATTGATTTCTGAGGAATGGCTACACTCAGTTCAGTGCCTGAAATGTGATCCACACAACAATGCACAGCTGCTGCTGGTGAAGCCAAGGACTCAGTACTGTGGATTTCCATTGATTCAAGGAGGACATGGTGTAGGATGATCATGTGCTTGTCTGCTGCCTGTGCTCATCGTGCTACTGACATGACTACTCTGATGCCCCACAGACTTTGTTCAGGTAAATGCAAAGTGGTAGCTGAGTGATCAGAGCTGGCGATTTTATCATTTGAAATCAGCTGACTGTCCACCACATTGGTAAGCACTTTTTCTGCTTATACCCTTGAAGTGCTCGGTGGCTTTGAAAGATGCTATATACAGTGAAGCGAGTTCAACATGGGACAAGGTGGCATCTTTATACCTCTGTTGCTCCCTTCTGTGCAGTCTGACCCAGCGCCCTGAGCCTTGCCGGAGAACAGCCAGGCCTTTTCTTTTAAGATTAGAGTTGCCATTGTTGCAAATAAAGGGGAAAAAGATTGACAGAGCAAGTGTAATTTATAATTAGGTGTTTTTTTTTTATATATTGAAACTGGTTCAGTAGGGCAGCTCATCTGCTGGCATTGTGTGTAAAGTCTGATGATTTTTTTTTCTTTTCCCTCCATATATTTACTTGCAGATTAGGATCTTTCTTACTATGGAGCAGAGCGCTCTATAAAGCACAGCAAACAAGACACTCCTGCCGCCTCTTGTGGAACCAAGACAGCTGTCTTTTATTATCTCATTAGAAAGGATACAAGGCCTTTTTTTTCCTTTTTAAGATTCTCAATAAATATAATTTTGCTTTCCATTCTTCTCACATCTTTGAATCCTGCCCCCCCCCACACCTCTTTTATTAGGGGCTGGCATTGACTAGCTGATGAATAATTGTAAATAATTAAAACAGTTGTATTTTTTTTTTAAGAGCTGATGGCAGGAGATGGGAATAAAATTAAACAGTCAGATGCAGGTGCATGATAACCCGCGTACATGCGTCTTCGCCCAGAACCAAAGCCTCTGAAAGCCAAGGAAGCATTAGTGTTCAAACTGGCAGGGTCTCAAGCGCCGCAGAGAGCTGTGCCAAGTGTATTCATGGGGGGACGTGATAATTGTTATTCAGCTGTCCTTAATGAGATGCGCTGCCCAGTGGTGAAAGACTGAAGCGTCGCCTCTTTTGTTATGCTAATGAGGTGCCATTAGAAGCCTGCCTGTATTTATGCTCTGCCTAATCTTTCCCACTTGCCTCCTTCTTCGCAATCAGGCCTAACGGGTAGAAAGGGGAGATGCTACATTGTTCAGTCACCTCAGGGCGGCCCCCCGCCTCAGCAACTTGTGCTTAAGCCCAAGCTGACGATTTAACTGTAAGAGCACGAAGACCCTTCTGATGCTTTTATAGCTTTGTTTTTAAGGGGCGGGTGGGCAATCCAGATGGAAAACGGGAGGAGGTTGAAAAGAAGTGCCAGGCTTTTAGCCAGTAAATAGGGGCTCTCAGCTGAACCGTTAGCATCCCGTCATGCACGGGTCCTGGGGGCCCCATTATTTTGATGGTGTGGTGGTTGCTATTAAAATGCTTTATGGCTCCTTAGAATTTATTTATTGCATTCCTTGTGCTATTTTCAGCCTAAGTAAATTGTAAAATATGAATTGATCCACTTGGGTAGATCAGTTAAATGTTCAAAATCATTCAGGTTAAATCTGGGTAAAGTGGGTGTTTTTGGTTGCCATAGCGACTGGAGCACAAAGAAAGATGCATGTTGTGAAAACCAGTGTTCTAAAGGGGGCAAAAACAAAGAAACATTGTGGAAATGACAAGAAAAATGACTCCAAAGTTTTAGTTGCAATGAAGTGTTTTCATTACCATTACCAAGAGGATTCAGAAGGAAAACAAATGGTGTAGAATCTTTCTAAAAAGCATGTGAGTTTCCCACTTTTCCATGAAAGTTGCTTGAAGTTATTTTTATTTTTTATGGTTAAACATTCTTTTAACATACGGGGTCAAGGAGAGCTGGAGTCCATCCCAGCAATATAGGTGCATGGCCATCACAGGGCCTGAATTGGAGTCATCAGTCAGTCTAACTTCCATGTGTTTAGGGTGCTGGAAGGGAGCCAAAATATCCCTAAGACACCCCTCATAGATACGGAAAGAATATACAAACGATGAACAGGAGCAGGATTGGACCCCAGCGTGCTGGATCTGTGAAGCAGTAGTGCTGACCACTATGCTAATGTGTTATCCCAGACACAAATAAAAAGCTGTACTTCCTTTGGTGAACCAAAAACAAATCGTCATCATCATTTAACAGGTTAGCTTGTTTGCCCCCAAATCACTTTCCTTGGCCCTGATCACAATTTTGGAGTAGGGCCCATTCTTTACATCTCATCTCATCTCATCTCACCGCCAACCATGTCTTGTTTGATTCCCTTTTTGGGCCTCATCTCTTCATCCAGTCATCTTCTGCCTTTCACTCCACATGTCTAAACCACCTTAGTCACCTTAGTCTGTTTATCACCCCCATACCTAGTCTTTCACTTAACTCGTCATTCATCACCCTCTCACTCTGTCACACTCAGCACATCCATCTAATGACTCTCATCTCTATTCTTTCCACCTTTCTACTGACTCTGGGGGCCCCAGGCAAAAAACTCCATGGGGGCTTCCAACCCCCTCCTGCCCCAGAGTGTCAACATCCTAAAATTTATTACCATTATTTTAGCACAAAGACCTAATTAATAAGGTCAACAGGGAGAATTTATTAAGCACAAACACTTTATTTTCATTTTGTGAAAAACTGATTATACAAATAACACAATACGTGCAACATTTCTAAATTTATTGCACAAACATTTGGAGTTGTGTGTACTGGGTTTTATTGATTGTGCCTTTCTTTATCTCTCTCCCATGATTTGACTTCATGCTCATCCATACACTAAGATTTTGCCTATTTCCACTTGTGTTTTCATCTCCTACTCCATCAAAAAATACTTTGGGGTAATCTCACTTCCTCACAGCATTCGTAGTATGCACAAGTATGTAAAGGTCAGTTTAGCCCGGATGTTGCCTCAGAAATAAAATAGAGGATTTGTGTCACCTCATTCAAAATGTCAGGCCAGTGGAAATAAAGATTGAATTTACCTGAAATGTTTTTTAACTTCCTGTTAATTTTGTCTCTTTTTTCAGGTTGGGGAAAGGCAGCAGGTTCTGGTGACAGAGGAATCCTTTGATTCTAACTACTACGTCGCTCATAACAGATTCTACGAACAGGTAATGGAAAGCATCATCAGAGACTACTGTTGCTACACATTGTAATCTGTCACCTTTCACCAGGATCCACAAAGTCTACAAATGGTAGATGATGTCAGATAAACCCATGGCCTGGACTACTGATCCTTACTCTCTTTTTCTGTGCAACAACAACAACAACATTTATCTATATAGCACATTTTCATACAAAAAGTAGCTCAAAGTGCTTTACATAATGAAGAATAGAAAAATAAAAGACACAGTAAGAAAATAAAATAAGTCAACATTAATTAACATAGAATAAGAGTAAGGTCCAATGGCCAGGGTGGACAGAAAAAACAAAAAAAAAAAACTCCAGACGGCTGGAGAAAAAATTAAAATCTGTAGGGATTCCAGACCATTAGACCGCCCAGTCCCCTCTGTTTTGTGTTGTTGTTCTGTGGGTCTGGCAAAAATCCTCTCTAACTGCAAGAACCTTTCCTCCGATTAAGTAATAGTAAGATGCAGAGTTTTGTTTAACAAAAATAATGTTGCTGCTTTTTAAAGGGATATAAATTTTTACTGTATGTCTAGCAATCCTGGATAAAAATAACACGCAATAAACAGTAAAAAACTAAAATGCTAAGTATGGTTGTATCTCATGAGATAAACTGGCATCCAGTCCAGAGCTTTTCTAATGCTGCTGAGACAGACGTCTGCTCTCCAAAGCCCTGTGTTACAGTTAAATGTTGGGGTGATACAGTTTATCACATTAAAAGAGCTCTGCACTCTTTGGGGACTCGTATGGCTGACAGACACACTGCCTGGCCAAAAAAAAAAGGTCGCCACCTGGATTTAACTAAGCAAATAGGTACGAGCCTCCTATTGGATAATTACTGCACAGGGGCTGATCTTTCAGCTGGCAACACGTTATTTAACCCCAAATGGTGCAATGAGTTGCTTCTCAATTCTTAAACAACCATGTCGAAAGACACATCTCGTGGTCGTGGAAAAGATGTTAGTCTGTTTGAGAAGGGTCAAATCATTGGCATGCATCAAGCAGAGATAACATGTAAGGAGATTGCAGAAACTACTAAAATTGGGTTAAGAACTGTCCAACGCATTATTAAAAACTGGAAGGATAGTGGAGACCCATCGTCTTTGAGGATGAAATATGGCCAGAAAAAAATCCTGAATAATTGTGATCGGCGATCACTTAAACATTTGGTGAAACCAAATCGAAGAAAAACAACAGTAGAACTCAGGTCTATGTTTAATAGTGAAAGTAAGAGCATTTCCACACACATAATGCAAAGGGAACTCAAGGGATTGGGACTGAACAACTGTGTAGCTGTAAGAAAACCACTAATCAGTGAGGCAAACTGGAAAAAAAGGCTTCAATTTGCTAGGGAGCATAAAGATTGGACTCTGGAGTAATGGAAGAAGGTCATGTGGTCTGATGAGTCCAGATTTACCCTGTTCCAGAGTGATGGGCGCATCAGGGTAAGAAGAGAGGCAGATGAAGTGATGCACCCATCATGCCTAGTGCCTACTGTACAAGCCTGTGGGGGCACTGCTATGATCTGGGGTTGCTGCAGTTGGTCAGGTCTAGGTTCAGCAACAGTATGTGCTCCAAGAATGAGGTCAGCTGACTACCTGAATATACTGAATGACCAGGTTATTCCATCAATGGATTTTTTCTTCCCTGATGGCATGAGCATATTCCAAGATGACAATGCCAGGATCCATCGGGCTCAAATTGTGAAAGAGTGGTTCAGGGAGCATGAGACATCATTTTCACACATGGATTGGCCACCACAGAGTCCAGACCTTAACCCCATTGAGAATCTTTGGGATGTGCTGGAGAAGGCTTTGCACAGCGGTCAGACTCTACCATCATCAATGCAAGATCTTGGTGATAAATTAATGCAACACTGGGTGGAACTAAATCTTGTGACATTGCAGAAGCTTATCGAAACAATGCCACAGTGAATGCGTGCCGTAATCAAAGCTAAAGGCGGTCCAACGAATTATTAGAGTGTGTGACCTTTTTTTTTGGTGGCAACTTTTTTTTTGGCCAGGCAGCGTATAACAAGACTTGACAGTAAGGTGTTAACTCTAAGCCTTTGATTTTCTAGTGTATTTTTTCCATCTTTTGTGTCTATTTGGATAAATTCCAAGCAATAGCAGTGTTTAAAATATAATGTTTTTCTTTTTTAGCAAGTGGCAGAAAGCCATCTTAAGGACACATGATGTAAATTCAGTAGGTCTGCACATAGCAGGATTTGTTATGGCAAAGGGCTAAAAATTGGCAACCAAGCACAAGGGCAAAGCAGATTCAAAATCACTAGATGTGGTAAATATACAAACCTTCTTTACTGCTTAAATTGTTCAAGAAGTGCAACCACGTCTTTATTTTATTTTCACAAATTGCTGATAGTTACTAAACACCATATAGGCAGGTCAGGTCCCTTAGTGAAATGTGTCAGCATAGCAACTAAGCTTTGAAACTGTGATGCTTGATGACTTGTACCTGCACAATTTGACATTGCATGTGGGTCGAGGTTGTCTTGCAGAAGGTCATAACAGACTGCAGAAATGATCCTTTTAAAGAGTCCCTGATAGGAGGCAGTTGTTTGGAGTGGGCTGCAGGTCACTGGTCTTCATCCATGTTAGCAACTTCAGTGGTCCCTCCGTTGTGTTCTGAAACCCTTACCCTTGCTCTTGTTTGGTCAGTGCCTTTGGGATAAATAGGATATTCACACTCTTGACACATCTTTTTTCATACAAATACTTCTCATAATTTGATTGCAGACAACATTCCTTTGTCCTTCTTTGCTTTGAATGATTTGGTGCTTTTGGTCTAGCTGAAGGGTTTGTGAGAGTATGTTTCTTGTTCACCTTAACTCTGTGAAGAACAACTGATTCACTTGAGAAGATCTCTGAAAGTGCTTCCAGGCATGAGACCCTTGAAACATGTGATCATTATTGAGCAAAAACAGGTTGTTGCAACATTCAGGACTAGTTCTGGCTTCATATCTATTAGCAAATTAGTGAGGGTTGTTATTTGGTTCAACATTTAACTTTCGTCATTCATGTTTAACAAGTTGCTAAAGAATATCTTTCTTTATTGGGATATAAAATTGCAAGTCCTGGGTTGGAATCACATTCCCAGTTCTTATCGGTGTGGAGTTTGGACATTACTTCCAAGTCTGTGTGAGTTTTCTCTAGACTAGTCTGGTTCCCACACCCCCAGAAATCTGTATATCACTTGAACTAGCACTTTCAAATTAGCTGTGTGTGAACGTGAGTGTGGGTGTATGCTTGTGTGGCCCAGCAATAGACTGGTGCCCTCTCCAGGGGTTTTTTTTTTTTTTTTTTCTTTTCTGCCCTCTGTTGCCAGTATTGGTACCAGCAACCCAATCTGTGAGCCTGAATTACAATAAGGGGTATGTGAATGAATAAATGATTTCCAAATATCAAACATCAAGCTACTGACATAAGATATGTATTCAGTTGACATTTCAATTCCATATCAGGTAATAAATATTACAGAACTGTACAATGGCTTAGCTTAAAAAGCTGTATCTGTTTCATTTAAAATACTGCAATTTCATTGGCAATCATTGCAATTAATTTATCTTTACAAAATTTATAGCAGCTGAGTTACAGGGAAAAATATATTTTTCCCCAGAAGCTGATTGGCCAAGCAGTTTCACAGGAGATGCTTTTAGAACAACCTTCTTAGAGGGAAAAAGTATAAACTAGAAAAACAGCAAAAGTTCCAAAAAAAAAAAAGTCCAATATTTTCAAAGTTCCAAGATAAGAGAGAATTATGGATATTTTTGAAATTTGGTCAAATTTTAATTTAGAATGATGAGCCTTTACCTAATGGCCGATCTATACAATTATTTTATATATATATATATATATATATATATATATATATATATATACAGTATGCCAGTTGCTGTCTTTGGGAATGGAACAGTTGGCTCACTTAACTGACAAACTGACCAACCACGGCCTGTGGTATGTGGCTTCATAATAACTGCAGCTGGAGTAGAACTGCTGCTTCGCCCCAAGGCTTGATATCTGGTGGTTAACACCTGTTTTGTTTAATCAGTGACAATATCGTCACTTACTGTTTTTTAAATATGTGTCATGAGGTTAACATTAGAGCATTTTACCTATAAATAAGGAAAAGTTTTTTGTACAGTCAAATGGGGCTCCTTCTTCTGACAAATGCGTTTTTAGTCCACATTTAAATGAGGCTCTGCCACTGCACAGACACATCATACAATAGTCTTTGTAAGTAAAGAACATTCTTTCAAGATGAATTTTTATGAACTTATGAGATAAAATGAAGAATTGTTGCAGAGCACAATTAAAGTTGTGAATAAAACAAATACAAATGTTTAAAAAAGACAATTTTGAAGTTTTGTGGCAACAGTTGACCACTTATCTTCAATATGTGTCTTTAGTAAGCTAATGGAAGCAATCATTGAAAATAAGAGGCAGCATCATACAAAAAGTGCTAGCATATCTACAAAGACTGGACAAGGGTTAAAACAGGGAGATAGCCTCTGTCAACAATTCTGAAACATTAGAGACGCACACTCGCATCCAATAATCTTGACTTTTGACCAGGTACAGCATGAGAGGTTATCTTTTATTTTGGCTGCTCTCGTTCGGGGTCTCCACAGCAGATCATCTTTTTCCATGCCCTCCTGTCCTCTGCATCTTGCTCTGCTACACCCACCACCTGCTTGTCTTCTCTCACCACTGTAAACCTCCTGTAAGGCCTTTCTCTTTTTCCCTTACCTGGCAGCTTTATTCTTAGCATTCTTTTCCCAATATAGCCAGCATCTCTCCTCTGCACATGTCCAAATCAATGCAATCTCGCCTCTCTGACTTTGTTTCTAATCTTGTCCATCCTGTTCAAACCCAGGGCAAATCTTAACATCTTTAACTCTGCCACCTCCAGCTCTGTCTCCTGTTTTTTGATCAGTGCCACCATCACCAGCCCATATAACATTGCTGGTCTCACTACCATCCTGTAGACCTTCCCTTTCACTTTTGCTGATATCTGTCTGTCACAAATCACTCCTGACACTCTTCTCCACCCAGTCCAGCCTGCCTGCACTCTCTTCTTCACCTCTCTTCCACAACCCCCATTATTCTGTACTGTTGATCCCAAGTATTTAAACTCATCCACCTTCACCAACTCTACTCCCTGCATTCTTCACCATTCCTCTGACCTCCCTTTTAATCATACACATGTATTCTGTCTTGCTCCTACTGACCTTCAAACCTCTCCTCTCTTGAGGATATCTGCATCTCTTTGGGGTTTCCTCGACCTGCTCCCTACTCTTGCTACAGATCACAATGTCATCCGCCAACATCTTAGTCCATGGAGACTCCTCATTACCATTGCAAATAAGAAACGGCTTGGAGCCGATCCCTGATGTAATCCCACCTCCACCTTGAATGCATCCGTCACTCCTACAGTAGGCCACTGTTGCACTTCCTTCATACATATGCTGTACAACTCTTACATACTTCTCTGCCGCTCGTGATTTCCTCATACAATACCACAATTCTTTAGGCACTGTAGTGCTCTTCCCTGGCATGAAACCATACTGCTGCTCATTATTTATCACCTCCTTTCTTAACTGAGCTTCCACTACCCTTTGCCCTTACCTCATGCTGTTGCTCATCAATTTTATTCCCATGTAGTTACCGCAGTCCTGTACATCCTCCTTATTCTTAAATATCGGCACCAGTACACTTCTTCTCCACTCCTCAGGCATCCTCTCACTTTCCAAGATTCCATTAAACAATCTGGTTAAATACTCCACTGCCATCTCTCCTAAACAGAGGACAGGTTTGTCTTCTGGACCAACGGCCTTTCCATTCTTCATCCTCTTCATAGCAGACCTTACTTCCTCCTTGCTAATCCATGGCAATTCCTGATTCACTATCTCCACATCATCCATCTTTCTCCCTTTCTCTTCATTCATCAGCCTCTCAATGTACTCTTTCCATTTGCTCAACAAACCCTCCTGACTTGTGAGTATGTTACCATCATTGTCCTTTATCACCCTAACCTTCTGCACATCTTTCCCAGCTCGGTCCCTCTGTCTAACCAATCGGTACAGGTCCTTTTCTCCTTCCTTAATATCCAACCTCTCATAAACTCATCATATGCCTTTTCTTTAGCATGAGAGGTTATTGCTGAAACTAAAATTTTTGTGAGTTTTAGGTGCATAAAGCAAAAGGTTGTGATACCAGGAGCCTCTCCCACATTATATAATGTTTAAGATGAGTTCTCTCGAGGATCAGTGTTAAGGCTGCTGCTGTTTTCAGTTTGCATAACTTACCTCAACAAAAATGTAACTGACAAATTGGTTATGTTTGTAGATACCACTAAAATATGTGAAAGAACAAATACAGGCAGTCCCCGGGTTACGTACGAGATAGGGACTTGAGGTTTGTACTTAAGTTGAATTTCTATGCAAGTCGGAACAGGTACATAAATTTAATAAATGCTATTGTTGACTGATTGTAACCAAGTGCTCTGCCAATTAATGATGGAGTTTCACCTCTCTCTGACCTTTTTATTATTTCTACTTTATTTTCAGTGGTGATGTTTTTTCTCTTCTTTACTGTATCACCAGCACTTGCATCAGATTTGTGTTTCAGAGACATTCCTGAAGGCTTAAAATGAGCTCTTCTGCACAGCACTGTACACACTATCACAGCAGGAAGGCACCCGTCGTCAACACGTCTGATGTACTGACAAGAGACAACTTCCTGCTATGTGTGTAACAGTACAAGCAGGCTTGCCTTTGAGAATGAATGGGGGCGGCAAGGGGCAGTTCATCACCAGCCCACCACACAGTCACCTACACTACAGTATACTGCCTGCAGCGTCCGCCCACCAAGAACGAACACACTACGGCCAAAGGCAGGTAGTGAATCCCCCACCACCACCCCCATTCAACAGGCAGCCACCCTACAATGCTACCCCCCGCCACCCTGTTCATCCTCAATGGCCTCCTTTTAGCCACGACCGGGTCACCGCTTGCAGCATTACCAACCGCCCACCGAGAACAAACGGGGCAGACGTGTGTGGTGGGCAGGCACTGAAATGCCCCCCTCTGCTCCATCCAGCCTGCATCCAGTCAGGAGCAGTAGCTGCGGTGGCGTAGTGGGCAGGCAGCGAACCGCCCCGTCAAGCCTCCATCCTGCACACGAGCGATAGCTGTGGCCCCAGTGACTATGGACCATGGTTCACCGCTTGCCGGCAGGAGCCGCCCAAGTGACACTGCACTGCGTGAGCAGCGAAATCGCCCCCCTCCAACTTCTGTCCAGCCATCAGTTGCAGCGTCACCAGGCCAAAGATGACAGAGCGGCAGTTACTGAGGCGCATGCGTTGCAGCAGCGGTCCTGTTCTTAAGTCGTAGGTCCGTAACCGACTACCTGTACATTGGAATCTAGGAAACCATAACAGACTTGGACGGAAGGGGGTTTGAAACTTGAATGTGCCGTGATACATTTTGGTAGCGGTGAAAAACTGAAGGCCTGCGGGCTGGATCCAGCCCTCTGACTTTTTTGTATAGCAACCAGCTTCATTCATGTTCAAAACACGTTACATTCAGCTCTTAATGACCATTATTTTTCCTCAGAGTCCCCCTTTAATGCATGTTTCATGTATGGATTGTATCTGTACTATATATAATTTAGCCAGATTACATTTATACCTGGTATTAAAATGTATATCAAATATCCGTGCATGTTTATCTGTTTAGCATACCGCATCATAGCTGCTAACCTGTAGTTAGAGAGGGAACTGACAGCTCATACTTACCCAACAAGAAAAAGTGCAATGAAGGCGACAGCCATAAAGACCTTTAGTGTTTTAACATGTGGCCAAGGATGTCAAAATCTCATGAAGGTGCCACTGCCGCTCAAAAAACCTTTTTAAAGGTGTCAGGACTTTGTGCAGCTTACCTGACTGTTTCACAATTCATGTCTTCTCTGCTGACTCAATTGTTAAATATGATCCTTCACCAGTGTGTTTTAATTGTTTTAGTGCGGTCAAGTGCCATCTGATCGTTACACACGTTAAGGTCCAAGATTGAAGGAGCTGAATCTTAACAGATTGTGTAAATGGAGATTAACAGGTGAAAAGATATAACTTTTTAGTATGAAAGGAGCTGTTAGGTGGGTGGCAGCACATACATTTGAAAATGTTCTTCAACAAGAGCACAGACGCACAAATGAAAGCTGGTTAAGGGTACATTTTCTGCAAATGTAAAAAAAAAAAATTCTTCACACAGAGATCCATAAATACATGGAATATGTCACCGTGTAACAACTTGATGTTATTTTTGAGTTTAGTATATAGGTGTTAATGAGTTATGAGCTAGACTGTTCCGGTCAGAATTTGTTTTATATTACTAGGGGCTTCGCCCCCTGCTCGCTTCGCTCGCCAACCCCCATGTTTGGTTTTCCGGATACAAACTTGTAAGATTTTTTTTTTTCTTTGAATTGTTGCTATTTCATTTGTTTCACTTTTGTTTCAGAAAATCTGTTAAAACAATATTTGGAATCTTTCATGTCCCAATATGCTGAATCTTTTAAATGAGGTCAGTGAGACATGTGTTTAATGACTTTGTACCATAATTTAGGATATGTTTCCCTGTTTGGAATTTCAGCACAGACAAAACGATCCACATCATCAGCAGTTAATAATTTTTTTTGCAAAGTAACCAATAAATGCATGCGAGTTAAACCACGATTTTTAAATTCTCTGACTTAAACTAATTTCCTTTTGTTTGTGTCAATACGATCTGTGCTGTCTTTTTTTTGATACTATAGCGACTGATGTAATAAAGTGTCACAAAAGTTCTACTTTAACAATTCGCCAACTACATAAACCCAAACATAACTTTCTAGCACCCTCTCCAAACCCTCCTCCCATGGGTCTCGCCTCCCCCTTACCGCATCAATCAGCACCCAGCTATCAGTCTTCCTTGCTGCACTCTGCCCTCCCTCGATCGGACCAAACAGTCACTTAAAGCAAAAAAGGCTTCAACTTGGCTGGGACACTGCAATAATTTCGACTATTACTGTATTCATATCCTATACCTTTCTCTGCATGTGTATCGCGCCTTGGGTCTCTTTTCTCCGCACTGCTCTTTCTTCTTTGCTAAAGGCACAGGATCTGTGTGTGCCACATGACTTTACATGACTGAATGTTTTACTGGCTGTCCGTGCTCTTATTTGATAAGAAGGGCATGTCTTGCAAGAATCTTATGTTCCACGTCCCCGCGAGACTGGCCTGGGACAATCTCTTGGCACCAAGTCTCATGTTTACAGTCCCCACGAGACACTCCGTGGCCAGTCTTTTTTGTTTCTCGGGTCTTTAAAATGTCTTTCGAGAACTTCCGAGAAGATCGCGTATCGTTGCCTTGCTTTTCCATTCTAGGATTTTTTTTTTATATATGGAGAGATAAATATATCAGATACATTGGAGTGATATTATAATACACACAGTTGTGGCCGTAGTTCACTTGATTCTTCCTCAGTTACACTGGTAACTGTGGATTTACTTATAACCACATAAACATACACATTACCTGAGTAGACTACCCTATCGTAATGGTTCATACTAGAAACAGGAACACACAGTACAAGTGTAAGACTTACAGTGGGTACGCAAAGTATTCAGACCCCCTTCAATTTTTCACTCTTTGTTATATTGCAGCCATTTGCTAAAATCATTTAAAATATTTTTTTTCCTAATTAATGTACACACAGCACCCCATATTGACAGGCAAATAAAAATAATTTTTTTTTTTTTTGAAATTGTTGCAGATTTATTAAAAAAGAAAAACTGAAATATCACATGGTCCTAAGTATTCAGACCCCTTTCTCAGTATTTAGTAGAAGCACCTTTTTGAGCTAATACAGCCATGAGTCTTCTTGGGAAACATGCAACAAGTTTTTCACACCTGGATTTGGGGATCCTCTGCCATTCCTCCTTGCAGATCCTCTCCAGTTCTGTCAGGTTGGATGGTAAACGTTGGTGGACAGCCATTTTTAGGTCTCTCCAGAGATGCTCAATTGGGTTTAAGTCCGATGGCCAGGGTGGACAGAAAAAAAAAAAAACTCCAGACGGCTAGAGAAAAAAAAAAAAAAAATCTGCAGGGATTCCAGACCAAGAGACCGCCCAGTCCCCTCTGGGCAATCTACCTAACATAAATGAAACAGTTCTCTTTTGACATAGACTTCTGGCTTTCAGTCCATCAATTTTGGAGCATCATGATGCTTTGAGTAGGTGGTGGTGGCGCCGGCCGCCACCACAAAGAAACCAGAAAAAGAAACGGAAGAGAGAGTAGGGGTCAGTACGGATTTTAGAGCCACCATGAATAGCTATTATGATGAATTGAACATACAGAGTATCAGGATTAAGTTAAAGTGAAGTTATAAAAAGGCCATGCTAAAGTAATGTGTTTTCAGCAGTGTTTTAAAGTGCTCCACTGTATTAGCCTGGCGAATTCCTATTGGCAGGCTATTCCAGATTTTAGGTGCATAACAGCAGAAGGCCGCCTCACCACTTCTTTTAAGTTTAGATTTTTGGAATTCTAAGGAGACACTCATTTGAGGATCTAAGGTTACGATTTGGAATATAAGGTGTCAGACATTCCGATATATAAGATGGAGTGAGTTTATTTAAGGCTTTATAAACCATAAGCAGTATTTTAAAGTCAATCCTGAATGACACAGGTAACCAGTGTAGTGACATCAAAACTGGAGAAATGTGTTCGGATTTTCTTTTCCTAGTTAGGATTCTAGCAGCTGCATTCTGCACTCGTTGCAAATGATTTATGTCTTTTTGGGTAGTCCTGAGAGGAGTGCGTTACAGTAATCTAGTCTACTGAAAACAAAAGCGTGAATTAATTTCTCAGCATCTTTCAATGATATAAGAGGTCTAACTTTTGCTATGTTTCTTAAGTGAAAAATGCTGTCCTAGTGGTCTGATGAATATGCGATTTAAAATTCAGATTACAGTCAACAGTTACCCCTAAGTTTTTACTTCCGTCTTAACTTTTAATCCTAGTGCATCAAGTTTATTTCTGATAACCTCATTGAATCCATTATTGCCAATTACTAAAATTTCAGTTTTCTCTTTATTTAGTTTGAGAAAATTACTATTCATCCATTCAGAAATACCAGTAAGACATTGTGTTAGTGAATCGAGAGAGTGGAGTCATCAGGTGCTATTGATAAGTACAGCTGTGTGTCATCAGCATAGCTGTGGTAGCTCACGTTGTAACCTGAGATAATCTGACCTAACGGAAGCATGTAGATTGAGAAGAGCAGCGGACCCAGGATAGAGCCTTGTGGAACACCATATCGGATATCATGTGTCTTTGAGATTTGATTACCACAACTCACAAAGAATTTTCTCCTGCCAGGTAGGATTCAAACCAATTTAAGACACTGCCAGAGAGGCCCACCCATTGACTAAGGCGATTTCTAAGAATATTGTGATCAATGGTGTCAAATGCAGCACTCAGATCTAAGAGGATGAGAACAGATAAATGGCCTCTGTCTGCATTTACCCGCAAGTCATTTACTACTTTAACGAGTGCAGTTTCTGTGCTGTGATTTGTTCTGAAACCTGACTGAAATTTATCAAGAATAGCATGTTTATTGAGGTGGTCATTTAACTGCATAATGACTGCCTTCTCTAGAATTTTACTTAAGAAGGGCAGGTTAGAGATGGGTCTAAAATTTTCAAAGGCAGAGGGGTCAAGATTATTTTTCTTGAGCAGGGGTTTAACTACAGCAGTCTTAAGACAGTCTGGGAAGACCCCGTATCTAATGACAATTAACTATGTCAGAATATTGTCAATTAGCACGCCTGATACTTCTTTGAAAAACCTTGTTGGTATTGGGTCAAGGACACAGGTGGAGGGTTTCAGTTGAGAGATTATACTATGTAATTCAGGTAAATCTATCCTGGTGAAAGCATTTAATTTGTTTATAATGGAGTACCGGGGCTTTGGAGGTTCTGCAGTGTTGGGGAGATATACTATGTTATCTCTAATATCATTAATTTTTTGATTGAAAAATACAGCAATGTTCTCACAGGTTTCACTGGAAGTATTCTGGGGCATTCCTTTGTGTTACCTGGGTTTAACAGACGTCAATTGTAGAAAATAAGACTCTGGGATTACTAGCATTGTTATTTATAATCTTAGAGAAATAGCAGCCTCTCAAGGGACTGTGTTATTGTATTCTGTTATTTTAACTTCAATATCTCATAATGGATAGTTAGTTTAGTTTTCCTCCATTTACGCTCAGCTCTACGACATGTTCTTTTAAATCAGACACTCTTTGGGTCTTCCATGGAATAACAATGCTAGAAGATTTTTTAACTGTCTTTTCAGGTGCAACTATGTCAACAGCAGCTCTTACTTTAGAATTAAAGTTTTCCACTTTACTATTTACATTATCCTCGCTATTATAGTTGGCACTATAAACGGACTGATTGCTTAGAATGTTTGTAAGTTTTAAAGCTGCTGATGAGTCAAAGAAGCGTTTTTAACAATATGCTTCTCATGATGTTTTCTATCATTATTTCTATATTAAATAGTAGAAGGAAATGGTCTGATAGACCGATATCAATGACCTGCTTTATATCAACTTTAAGTCCTTTAGTAATCACTAAGTCTAACGTATGACCTGCTTTATGTGTAGGCTGATTAACGAGCTGTCTCAAATCAAAAGAGTCCAGGAGGTTCATGAATTCTTTTACTTTTGGTCACACTGATTGTCGATATGAAAGTTAAAGTCCGACTATTAAGAGTGTGTCATAGTTTGTAATTAAAATTGACATTAAGTCAGAGAATTCCTCAAGAAAGACGCGTTATATTTAGGAGGTCTATACACGGATAATACTAGAACGAGAATCTCCATGAATAACAACGTGAGATACTCAAAGGACTTAAATTTACCAAAACTAACATCTTTACATTTTAATCGCTCGAGTAAATGTTTGCCAACCGCCCCTTTTTCCCTGGCGGTCTGCACGAGTAAAACTGTAATCCGAGGCAGATTCGATTAAAACAGCCGCCGCCTGAGCTAAGCCATGTTTCATTTAGTGCAATAAAATCAATGTTTCTATCACTAATAAGATCATTTATATAAAAAATGTCTTGTTACTTAAAGCTCTAACATTTAATAGTGCCATATTTAATGTTTCGGAGGAGCAGAGCTGAATTCTATGCGCGTTATTGGTATTTGGAACAACAACTAAGTTATTTTTGTTAACACCGCTCTGTGTGTATTTTTTATGTAATCTACAATCTGTTTTTATAGTTTTAATGCATTGTTGATCTAAAGTAGTAATTGCAATTAAATTATTGGTGTTTATGCCACACTGCCTAGATTTTTTACATGCATTAAGATTAGTTATTAGATTATTAATGTTGTGCACTTTAACGGAAGACTGTGTTAAGCCATTATGTCCTATCAAAGCAGTAGCATTACGGAAGGGGTTTAAAGTAGAAATAGACAGTCAAGATAGACGAATTACCTTAGCGATGTTTTCGGAGAGGACCCGCGCGCCAAATCTATTCGGATGTAGTCCATCCCGCTTGAAGAAGCGCGGCCTTTCCCAAAAAAGGTCCCAGTTGTCAATAAACCCGATGTCTTGAGTATCGCAGAAGCCTCTCAGCCAGTTCTTTAAACCCAGCAGACGACTGTAGTATTCATTTGATCGTCTGACGAGAGGTAGTGGACCCGAGATGAAAATTTTTGTCGATGGGGTCCTCTTCTTCGTGTCTTTAACTAGGGCTGCAAACTGATTGTCTCCACACACTGAGGAGAGGCAAGACACATGACAGCCTGCATGGAGTTTGCTAAAAGACACCTGAAGGACTCTGAGATGGTGAGAAATAAGATTCTCTGGTCTGATGAGACCAAGATAGAACTTTTTGGCCTTAATTCTAAGCAGTATGTGTGGAGACAACCAGGCACTGCTCATCACTTGTCCAATACAGTCCCCATAGTGAAGCATGGCGGTGCCAGCATCATGCTGTGGGGGTGTTTTTCAGCTGCAGGGACAGGACGACTGGTTGCAATCGAGGTAAAGATAAATGCGGCCAAGTACAGGGATATCCTGGACAAAAACCTTCTCCAGAGTGCTAAGGACCTCAGACTGGGCCGAAGGTTTACCTTCCAACAAGACAATGACTCTAAGCACACAGCTAAAATAACGAAGGAGTGGCTTTACAACAACTCTGTGACTGTTCTTGAATGGCCCAGCCAGAGCCCTGACTTAAACCCAATTGAGCATCTCTGGAGAGACCTAAAAATGGCTGTCAACCAACGTTTACCATCTAACTTGACAGAACTGGAGAGGATCTGCAAGGAGGAATGGCAGAGGATCCCCAAATCCAGGTGTGAAAAACTTGTTGCATCTTTCCCAAGAAGACTCCTGGCTGTATTAGCTCAAAAGGGGGCTTCTACTAAATACTGAGCAAAGGGTCTGAATACTTAGGACCATGTGATATTTCAGTTTTTCTTTTTTAATAAATCTGCAACAATTTCAAAAATTCTTTTTTTTTGTCTGTCAATATGGGGTGCTGTGTGTACATTAATGAGGAAAAAAATTAATTTAAATGATTTTAGCAAATGGCTGCAATATAACAAAGAGTGAAAAATTGAAGGGGGTCTGAATACTTTCCGTACCCACTGTACATTTTACCCATGAGAAGAGCAACTCTGGGAAACCAAAATCTTCTAATACAGCTAACTGTCCACCATTATTAAAGCAACTCTCCAAATTGTAACATTAAAAATGGGAAAGCGATGAAACTTGTAAAAATGATATATACTCAAAATATATGAGGTGGATTTTTAGAGTTGATCTATCTGAGATGTCAATGATTTAGCGCAACATAAAGAAACAAGCACCCATCAACAAAAGGGAACAATGAGGTGGTGTTGACATCAGGGCCTGGCCTTGGCTAGGTGTCATAGGTGCAGTATGAAGGTGCTGTCACTGGCTACTCAAACT
Source organism: Polypterus senegalus (assembly GCF_016835505.1). Lineage (NCBI taxonomy): Eukaryota > Metazoa > Chordata > Cladistia > Polypteriformes > Polypteridae > Polypterus > Polypterus senegalus. The sequence goes on from NC_053168.1 coordinate 120,031,444, forward strand.
TGTCCAGTAGTTTTTGCGAACTAGATTTTAGTGGCTCTCGACTCCAATTAACATTTCCTGTCTTATCTTATAGAAGCACAATTTATTCATTGGAAGCCAATACATAAAACTGAATTGACTGTCTTCCTCCAGGGAACAGTCTAGTACTTTCTTAAACTCATTACAAGGAAACAATTTATGCTAGAAGAGTGCATTTTAAGATTGGATGCTGGCAGTAATGTTCACCTTCAAACATTTACTTGACCATGTCATGTGAGTCAAAGTGAGACACTAAAACACCTCAGATGATTACACTGCCAATGTCACCTTGCACTGCATCTTTTGAATAATTTTGGTTTAAACAGACACTACAAGACTATGACCCATCATTTATAATGATCAGTTTAGAATCACCAAATTAATCTAGCGACCCTATGCAGTTCCGAGTCCCCTAAGCCACAAGCCTTGTAGTGGCTTTATAACGTTTTGAGTTCCCCACATCTTGGGGACCAGAACACCTGTCATACATTCAAAAAGCCACACACCCAGAACTTTATGCCTCCCAAAGTGGTGGCCTCAGCTGAATCAAATTGGAGCCATTTGCTCTATTCAAACACCAAATGATGGCTGCATGCCCACACTGGCTATTGGATGGACCCTTTATTTATTTATTTTAAATATATAGCCCTTGTTGGGCACCTAACACATCCTTTACCCTGGCCTCATTTGACCAGCAAAGCAATTTGCCATGAAATACAAGAGGCCCCATGAAGTACAAGTTATTAAGAATGTGCTCACAGCCCATCTTTTTTTCTTCAGTATTTCAGGTTCCACTAATTAGGTCCAGAAAGGCAGTACAGTTGGGAATGAAGGCCATGCAGTTTGAATGTTTTTATTATTCATTAATTCACTTGATTATCTGAGCTATTTCAGAATGTGAAACAGATGCAGTTCAGCATCTGGGACTTGCCTGCATAGACAGTGTGAGAAAATGCCATGGGCTATCAGAACATCTTTTAGTGCAAACTAATTGTTGCCTTAGCTTCTCTGCCTCAAGCTGAATCAAAGACCACCACAAGCTTTGGATACACTGTAAATAAAGAGGTGGCCCCTGAAGGGCGCTCTGCATTATCTTCCTTTCATTGGACAGCTCAAGAGTTTTATGGCAGGCCAGACATTTGAAATGCTTGTGAAACACTTTGTTCCTTGATGGCAGGTTCAGTTGGCTTTATTAAGCTTCTTGATGGCCGTTCTCTTTGCATACCTGGGTTGACTGTACTGGGCCAAATCAGAGTCTCCATTTAACCTGTCTTGCGTATACTTGCAATGCAGAAGGAAAACTCGAGTACACAGAGGATACCCACACAGACTAGAGTGTGCTTGCTGACTCCATACAGTGGTTGAGCTGGAATTTTAACCCAGAATTCTAGAGTTGTGGCTCAGCAGCATAAACCAGTGTGCCACTAAATAATAGAAGGATAAAAGGTTTCAAAACGTGGCCATTTGAAAAGCAGAGTCAAAGAAACATGATCTTTTTGGTGCTGGAGTAGATTTTTATGTATGTTCTGGACTTTACATCATGCAGTTCAGGACATTTTAACTAATACTCAGACTGAAGCTTATATATTTTGGCTACATTTTAAAAAGGATATGCTAGAGAAAATAAAGATAGATAATTACTTGGAACATGCCAAAATGTAGCGTTGATAAAGGACACATCAGTTTCTGACAGAAAAGCTTGGTGTGCTGTTCTTACCAAGGATCATAACCTAAACAACACAGTGGTGCTGGGCACAAACCAGGACATGCTGTGGAAATTTTTTTTCTCTATCTTCAAAGAAGGCAGTTACAGAGTCCAGTTGAGAATGCAGAACAATTATTTATTTGCCTAGAGTTATTTACAAATGTCTCAGTCCATGGAGTGAGCCAAGAGTTAAATAATTCATCTACTTTTATACTTTTTTCTAACTGCATCACCTTATCTAATACATCACATCATCTTACTCTTAATATGCAGAACTTTATCACCTCCTCCAATCAGCTAAAGCCACCAGTAATTTCTGACTCATGTTGAGTCGCCCACTGCTTTGTTAAGAGAGGTGTTTAGCAGATTGTCCATTTGATCTTCACACCATTCTATAGGACGGATGTATGGGCTTTCCCATCAGTTTATCCCCACTTTCTGGAGGAGTGTTCGTTACTCATTTACCTCATTCTGACCTTGGAAGATCACGTTTGTAGCTTCTCTAAGACGAAGCAGAGGCCTCATGTGATTTAAGTTACATTTAGTTTATCCTTGAGTTACACGTAATTCTTTTCCTTACGTTTAATAATTCATTCTATTATAGCTTTATATATGTATACTTGTAATAGATTGTAAAAGATTGTTATATATTAACTAAAAATTCCATAGACTCCAGTTTTTTTTTGAGCCTGCTCATGCACACAACCATACAGTCCTAATTTAGAGTCACCATATAACCTAATTTCAACCTTTTAGGATGAGTGCCCTTTCCCAAATCCATGCAGTAAATTTGCAAACTCCAAATGGGTGATGTTCAGGTTGATGATTTGAGCCTAGAATTCTCTATCCATTGCTTGTAAAGTTCGTAAGTCTCAATCCACTAGAGCACCATGGAGATGAGTAGGAGCTGGAAATTCGTAGGATGAATGGGTGGTAAAAAAATCTGCATGATGTTTTCAAGTCAGCATGGACCAGAATATCTTAAGAATGTTTTTAGCACCCAAATGGTTTAAAAACATTAGGCTATTCTGGAGGTCTAAGGGGGGCCTACGTGGTAATGAAGAGATACACTGAGTATATGTTGTAAGACACTGTGGCCAATGTAGGCTCCAAGGAAAGAAAACAAATATTGGAACAAATCACTTAAGTCGCCAATCAAAAGGAATCTGCCTCTTCAAATAGACACTAAGGGATTCAAATAACAGTAAATACTAATTTACAGTCAGTCACTGTCAAATTACATTGATCAAGTCAACCTTATTGTCATGAAATTTACGTATCTCCTCAGGGCAAATGATATAGTGTAAATACAAATTGAATAAATAAATTAAAAGTATACAATACACAAGCAAAGGGTAGCAAGACACTTAAGCACTCCATTCATGCAATTTACTCAGGATAACTTTTTTTGCACCCTAGTCTTGTCTGCCATATATATATATATATATATATATATATATATATATATATATATATATATATATATATATATACACATATATATATACACATATATTACATATATACACATACATATATACAGGAGTCAACATTTCAACCCTCAGTTTTTATACATTTTAGGTATTCCTGAACATAGTCTCACCACATTTGAAGTGGTGTCTGTGTGTTATAATGTAGAACTGTAGCCACAATAATTTGAAAATGAATTAATTTTGTCATAGTAATTTAACAAAATGATTAAAGACAATTGATTTTGAGAAAAAATGTCCCAATGAGATGACTTTGCATTCCTTTGTGCACATTTGTGCACAACTTGTCAAGAAAAAACTACACATTTTTGCAACAGAATGTGATTTCTTACACATAATATGACATTAGCCTGAATGGCTTACTGCTCAATTCATAAAGTCTGAAGGCAGACCCATTACATTTTTACTTATTTCATTTTTTATTTGGAAAACATGCAGTTATAATACTAAACTTAAAACCTGAGTGTCATGTATTTCATGCCACATACAGTGCTGTCTTGTTGTGTCTTTAAATTAATTCCACAAAAACAAGAAAATACTTGTAATCTTTGGTCAAAAAGTATAATTTTACCTTAATCAACCATTACGTAAAATTTAGTTGTGTGCACTCAATTGATAAATCATTTATTATATTTTTGTAATGTCTCGTCTCATGCTCAGGTGTACAGTAACTTTATAATGTAGTTCTTTGGCTATTTTTTGGTGTACTCCCATATACTACAAAAAGCAGCTACTGCAATAATCAAGTGTGTATGACTGACTGACTGTCTGTCTGTCTGTCTGCGTGAACAACTCATCTCCCAGTGGACTGATTTTGTTGAAATGAGGCACACTTATTCTCTAAGGACATTTTTTTTTTTTTTGGACCGTTCCATTTTCATTGAGATATTTCAAATACAACACTCTCTACAAAATTTTGTAGTTTCAAAATTTCCCACTGAAAAAAATTGGCGAATTTACACACATGCCTGTCTTCAAACAAAGACATTCTGTTCAACTTCAATTATGGATTGGTTTAGTGTTTCAAATGTTACTTCAGCTTGGATATTTTGTATAATTTCCTCTTTTCCTAGTCCAACAGATGCTTAAATACCAAGCAGTATTTAGTCAAATCTGTGAAAGAGGCATACATTCATACACACACACCGCCCGAACCCCATCTCGCATCTCCTGCTGCTTGAGGTAAGTGAAATGTAAATGTTAAAGCAAAAGAGTAGACTCTTACCTGAAAGTGAATGGTAGAGGAAACAAATTATGTAAGTATGACTCTATAAGCATATACTTAACAAATGTATACTCGGCATATACATTACACTTAAGAATAACCTCAGAACTGCATTATCTGAACATTATTATTATAAAAAAATTGACATTATGAACCTGCAGCTAATTGGTGTTTGAACTAATTATTTACACAGGAAAGATTCAGCTCTACTAATATATGTGAACATAGGATAGATTTAGAAAGGGAACTGCAGTTGATATGGAGGCAGATTATCAAAGCTACGGGGCAGCACAGTTCCTCCAGTGCACAGAACTGCAGCTTGCCCTGTGCAGAAAGCGTTGCTTGGTGGTGAAACGTTGTACATAGACTGGGCTGTGGTTCGTCTGTATCTGAAGCGCTGCATTTGCTTCTATGTATCTTGATATTGAAATTAAAATCTTTAATATTAGTGTCACCTTTGGTATTCCTATTTATACAATAAATCACTTCCTGTCCAAGTTCTTAGATATTTGGATTATTGGGTTTTTTCTAATAGTAATAGATAGTCGGATAACTTAATGCAGGTAGTTTTCTCCATTGATGGATTAGTAGTGATGTACCAACTAACCTAAGTTCTTTTCTTAATATAGGATAGGAAGAAATGTCAAACCAGCTGTTTAAATGTTACCTGTGAATTCTTACCTGTCGCTCACTGCCCATACTGTACTCTGCGTATACAACCCTAGGGACCTCTAATGGCAGGGGACGTCTTTTGTTTTCACTCCTATACTTCAACCCAGTGCCCTTAAGGAATCACAGTTAGACAAGGAGTGATCAATTGTAGCACTAGGCTCACTAATAGCTAATATTCAGACAAGAGACGTTGATTTAAGCTTTTACCAAAACCAAAAAAAAAAAAAAACACTTGTTTGTATAGCAGCAAATGTGATACAAATAATGATATGACCTGGGTGGGTTCACACAGACTTTATTCAGTCTCAAATGACATTTCCCTGATGACCCAGTTTCTTAACTACATATTAAATATCCTTAAGCGAAAAATAAAATGAGGGATTTCTTACCAGAAAGAAAGAGAGCGCGCTCCTGTGCAAGTGTCCATGAAAGAGTCTGTTACTCCTCTCAAAAGTGGTCATGTTTTGTAGCTGACTTGAGCTCTTTAACAAATATGTCAGAAAGACAGCAACTGATCCAAATACTCTGAATTTGTAACAAAGTGGCTTGCAAAACTAAACAGAGATCTCTTTTTTGAGAAAAAAAAAAAGTCTAAGAAAATGTAGCCAGTCTTTCCATTCGTTAGCAAAGCAGTCACTTTCTCAAACCACTGTTAGTGGTACTAATTCTTTATTACCAAATTAAGGGACAACCCCCATGGGAACAGAACACTACTCAAAGCTGCAAACAGACTAGCTTTAGAAAACATTCTAAGGTCTGCGTTGCTTTTCAGCTTTCCCAGAATACACTTTATTTCTCTTCAGCATGATAAGACTTTCATCCTTCAGCCGTTTACCTGAAATCTGTCTGTTGAAAAGGTTAAAGCATCCCCCATACAGTGGGTTTGAAAATGGATGGATAAACACCTTTTGCCTGCTTTGATGATCTGTTATGTTAGACACACTTTGCTCTGCCTTAGAGGTGTCTCAGAGTAGGCATGCGTGAAAGATCGCCGTGACTTTGTCATTTCTTGTTTTCAGGAAGACAGTGTTGACTCTTAACTATGCATTTCCAAAGCTGATTTATTCTTTGTTGTGTGTCTGAAGGATTAGCCTGTGAAATAAGATATATGAGGAGTGATCAGCTTTGTGTCTTGCACTAGACCTCTAGGGTCAGCTGCTGCAATGAAATTGACCGGCAATTGATTTGTCTATTCTTAGGCGCAACCAACGTCGTCCTTGTTATTATCAATTGAGGAGAACTAATGCATAAAGGGATCATTAATGTCAGCTTTACACCTTAGATATGCTCCTCTTTTCACACTTCAGATCTCAGACGTATAAAATATTAAGATTAGGCCAGACAAAGACCTAGACATTCTGTCCCTCCACTATTGTTCACTCTTTTAAATTGAGCAAACTGCAGTGTGAATTGAAATCTGTAGCCAGGCAGCTGACAACAAACAAAATCGTTGCCTTTGCTTGCCATTGTATTTGAAGTAAGGGAGTCGCAGACCACAAAGCTGCTCGTGTAGCACCACGTGGTTCATTTTTTTTTCTTTTTTTCCCCCCTCATGTCCCACTGTGTTGTCAGATGCGTTGTCAGCAAATTGCAATACTGTCAGTTACTGCTGATGTTTGTGCAGGGACAATGGGTATCCAACAATGGGATGAATATTTTTTGAATGAGTTTCATACAGGTTTATTCTTCTGAGCAGTAAGCACAAAAGAGATATCTCAGACAAGTCTTCAAAAAAGTACTTAAAGTGCCAGCCGTGACATCAAACCAGAAGGACCGTCTATGCCTACTTACTCCTGTTTTGAGGAAAGACTGCCTTTTAAAGATATGTTATGGCTCATCATGCATAAACTGAACACTTGGAATTAATTAAAAATGTCTTTTTATGTGCGCCCCCAAATCCAGTGAAAGAAATCGCTTCCATAACAAGAATGACGCTTCTGTGTGATGAGAAACCCGAACCCTTTAAACAAGGTTGCTAATTCTTTGCCCCCTTGAACACAAGCCAGATATGTCTTCCTAATGGTGGTCTTTGATGGCCGTCTGTTTTCATAGCCTTTCACCACATACAACATATCGTAAGGAAAGAATCAAGGTCAAAGCAGTGGCTGGAGGCAGATGTTCTGGCACTTCCATTTGGGTGAGGAATTACAGTATTATATAAAAATCTAGCTATCCATCCACACGGAGCGCAGGGGGATCTCATTTTATAGCCAGAATTATGGGAAGTAAGGCCTACCATAGTGTTGTATCTGAATTTTGAACATGCTAGGAAGGTTGTTCCTTTGTGGAGATCCCAACTTTATAAGGCATTTTGGCTGTCTTTACACCTGCATTAACATGTGTTTTGTGTCTAGGCTGTATTCACATGTAATTTAGCCATTTTTGTTTACCTCAACCATTAAAATGCATCTCTGATATTTGAACACAGATCTGATGTCACCTTCCCCGCTCAAAATTCATGTCAGCTTCCATTTACATGAATGTTGTGTGCAGAGAGAAGGCATCTGCATTCGTCTTTGTGTTATATGTGGTCACTGTCCGTTTCTAACCGCCCTGCACTGTGGTCTAAGTGATCTGATCGCAAGTGCATTTACAATTGCTTTTTAATTTGGTCAAGTGCTATCCAGTTATGATTAGATCAGTGAAAATACGAGTTAATGCCAGATGTAAGAGGAGCCATTTGTTTCTCATTTAGTGAACTTCTACATTGTGGTAGGCCACTGCAAATATGTTAATGGAACAAAAATAAAAATTAAAAAACTCTTACTTGCATGTCCAACCAACGTGCATCATGTTAATATGCTTAGTAATAATCCTATAGCATTTTCCAGTTACATTCTGAATTGAGGTTTGTTTAGCTTTTGAATAAAAAATACGCAAAGCAGTCATAAATACGGGGGCATACAGCTTGAGAAAGTTTTAATAAAAAGGGGCTTTAATAAAATCCTGATAATTGTCTTTATTGTAATATGTACTCACTGAGCAAATTATTAAGAATGCAACATTGGTACTGGGTAGGGACTCCCTTTGCATGGATTCCACAAGATGATAGAAACATCCCCTTGTGATTCTGGTCCATGTTGCCATGATTCCTTCACTTAATTTCTGCAAATTCATGCTGTGAATCTCCCTTTGAACCACATCTCAGTGGTGCACTATTGGATTCAGATCCAGCGACTGTAAAGTCCACTAAGGAACAATGAACTCATTATTATGTGCATTAAACGAGTTTGGGACACCTTTTCTGCTCTGTGAAATATGCATAGTCATGCTGAATGTCACCAGCAGAAGTTGGATAAATTGTGGCCAGGAAGAGAGATGCACATAGCAAGCAAAAATACTCAAATAGGCAATGGCATTCAAGCAATGTTTGATTGGTATTAACAGCTCAAAAGTGTGCCAAGAAAACGTTTCCCCACACCATTACACCACCACCACTAGTCTGGACTGTTGACATAACTCAGGGTGGGTGAATGACCATTTTTGTGCCTCAAAAAAAAATGAAGATTAGTCAGACCAAGCAATGTTATTCCAGTCTTCAACTCCAACTCCAGTCGAGCCTGTGCCCATTAGATCCTCAACTTTCTGTTCTTGGCTGATCAGAATGGAAGCTGACGTGGTCTTCTACTTTTGTGGTCCATCCGCCTCACAGTTTGACACGTTGTGCATTCTGAGGTGCCCTTCTGCTCACCACAGTCATACAGAGTGTCACCTGAAGCACTCTGGCCATCCTCCTCTGACCTCTGTCATCAACAAGGCATTTCCCTCTACAGAACTGCCACTCACTGGATGTTTTTCGTTTTCACACCATTCTTATACATGAAAATTCCAGGAGATCAGCAGTTACAGAAATACTCAAACCAGCCCAACTGGCACTAACAATCATGTCATTGTCAAAATAACTGGGATCACATTTTTTGTCCCTATTCTGCTGTTTGATTTGAACATTAACAGAAGCTCCTGACGTGAATGTGCAGGAATGTATGCAGTGATCTGCTGTCTTATGATTGGCAGATTAGACAATTGCATGGATAAGTAGGTGTCCAGGAGTGCCTTGTTGTGAATTGTTAGATTGTAAAATTTATTTCGCTACCGTCTTTGGGCTAGTATTTATGTTTTATTTATGAAGTATCTTTCTGGTTGTGTTTTGTAATTTTATTTGTCAGTTAAGAAACATTTATTGTTTCTACTACCAGTAATGGCTTCCTGCACGATAACGTGCACTGAATACGCTTGACTTGATCATTCCTAGTTTTCATCCTCTTTTTCTGTACGTTTAGCATTTGTTCGCTCAGAGGTTGATGCACTTGCTGCTTCCTGAGCAGATGTTCTTTTCTCCACCCTAGCGTCCCGCTGCTTCTCTTCTTTCGTCGGCATCTTTTTGCATTAAAACTGATTAAGTTAGTTTTTTGTGTTGCAATTACTTGGTACGTTTTCTTTAATTTTTCACTTAAGCTGGCACTTAAGTGTTCAATCTGCCTCAATATTGATTTAAGATATGAAGTGGTACGGGAAGTGACGGCGAAGGTGGTAGGGAATGAAAACGGTGCCAATACACATGCGCTACACGGGCGCCCTGCTGCTCGCTGACGAGAGTTGATTTTACAATAAAATAAAAATAAAAAGAGTAATAAAAATCATCACCCCGAAAGCAGATAGTAGACGTCACGTAGTGTACGTGTACCAAATTTCAAGTCAATAGGTGAAACGGTTTGCGTGGTCCAGGTGATTTAAAATCCTGGACAGACAAACGAACAGCCACGGTAGCGTATTATATAAGAAGATTCTCTTGAAATTCATTTACTGCGTTGGCATTTTGTGTTTCTCTCGCTGATGCCTCTCCCGTGTCAGGAGGCGTAGCCCTTCATGGCACAACAATTTCATCATTACTGTGACACTTTAAATAAGCGGCGCAATGTAGCTCCCGATATCCATGATTAGAATTACATCTTTAAAAACAAAAGACTAACCTTTTCTTATTCTCCTGGTATTTTGAATCTTTGCATGTTCTTTTTGATTATGAGTTTGTTTTGTGTTTTGGCTCAAGTCCTTCTGTCCACGACTTTGATTCGTTTCCAGTCGTCTTACTGTATCTTTTTGCTCACATTCCTAATAATTTGCTCAGTGAGTGTATACCGCTGTGAAATATTGCACTACTCTGTTGTGCTGATTGTTTCTCCCTCAACTGTGGTAGTTTTAGTATCTTCAATATTAACACAAATATTTCTGTGACAAATAATTGAGATTTTTAAGGTAAAGAAGACAGAAATTGTAAGGTAATCGTAGAGCAGGAGGGTGGTGACGTGTTGCACGTTCATTACTCTGTATATTTGACACAAATGACCAAATAAATGTGTAATTTATTAGAAATACTGTATTGCTCCCAAGATTTAGAGTAAATTTATAACTGTCTTACTTTTAATGTCTTAAAATGTATTTATAAATATGTACTTTACTGTAAACCTGTAAGTAAGAAGTACATTTATAAAAAATTAAATTGGTATTGCTTTATTTGCAAAAATAAGCTAATAAATGAATGGTTATATTTAAAAATGTGACTGAAGCCAAAAAAACATCATGGCTGATGTAGGGGTGCACTGTAATAAAACATGACATGGAATTTGGGATAAACGTAGTAATCTGGCCTTTTGGAGGCTTTATTTTTACCTTTTTAAATGTCGTCTTCTTAATTATATAGGTATTTTAAGGAGAAATATTGCCTTAGCAAATTGTCCACACAAAGTTTTCAAAGTATAACAGCCCATAATACAAGTACTGAATCTGTTCCTGCTTAAGAGTGTGAAGCAAAGGAGAAACTCCCAAGGTTCCCTTCAGGGAGTTATGAACATTTGGTGGCCATCAATGAACTGTCTACCATTTTTTTTTGCTGCTGTTTTAAGCCCAATCTTAGTGTCATGTGACCAGAAGGGGCAGGGGTCTCCACAGGTTACCTGAGGACCTTAAAAGGCGCATCTGGTGCAGCTACAGTCTTTGGCCCTCTCATGCACAGAAAGCAGAACAAGCGTTGAGACATCCGGCACTCTCAAACATCTTAAAATCAGCACTGGGTACAAGGTAGAAAACAGCCCTGGACAGGACGGCACTAAGTGTAGGGTAGGAATCAACCCTGGACAGTGTGGTGGTCCCTTGCAGATCCCATTCATACATTCAATCACACAAGGGACAGTTTGGAATTGCCAGTTAACCTAACATCCAAATTACTAGGGAAGTTGGAGGAAACCCCATACCTTCTGTGAGTGAACATGCAAACTCCACATGGAGCAAGATGTGGCATTTAAACCCAGAATCCCAAAGTTGCAGCTCTAACCACTGTGCCACCGTGCTGCCCTGAACCAATATATGCCAAAGTTAAAACACCGACAACCACAATATGAGCAGTGGAAATACTTAAACTTTACATTGGACATTTTATTTGTTTGTAAAATCTGTTTTCTACTATGTATGTAGAACATTCACATTATTTCCTTTTTAGGTATATTATTTTTTTGTCGTTAAAAAGTCAAGTGTATGCAGAACATATTTTCTTTCATGGAGACTATTTTCAATGTGTATACGTGCTTGTTTATGTATATTTTCTGTATTGTAAATAAACTACATATGTTTTTCTAAAAGAGAATGGCTTTTTGGATATGTGTAATTAAATTATAATAATGTCAATGTATTAATTACAAAAGTAATGAAATTCATACTCATTAAATACTCATACTCATTTTTCTCCTTATGCATTTAAAATGTGAAGTGTGGGAAGGTAACATTCAGTTTGCTGCTCTTTAAAGCTCTGTCTTTAATTGTGTGGCAATGTCATCATTATTTTGTGTACAGAACCCGAGTGTTAGATTAGTGAAGTAAATGCAGTGCAGGTTTCAGTAGGATGCCCGACGTTATCACTCTGTCCTGCAGACACTTGTTGGACTGTGAATTTCTCCAGTTCATATTCTTACCAAGTGAAAGGCTGTCCTCTGCCATCCTGCCCTTTTTTAGGCTGATGGCCAGTCTCGTTAGACCAACTCTCTGTAGTACAAATACAACACTGACAAATGCATATTTTGTACGGAGACGAACAGAATATTCTGATGATGCAATAGTGTGATGTCTCCTCTTTGCAGGTCTCCATAGGACAGAGATGCCTCTGTTTCGTTCATACTTTACATGTTGGCAACATTTAATAAATATTATACATGTAATATAATTAGTATTCTTAATTATTAACATTATTTAGAAGTTGTGGAATTTTCCAACACTAATATACAACTGTTGGCTGTGTTGTGATTTTTCTCTGCTAATGTACAGTATTTGTTAATATTTTACCAAAGCAGAGATTTAGATCTTTGCTCCTGGTTCCTTCCAGAACATCAAGCCCACATGCACAATTAGCCCACTGTGTAGCAAAAATGTACAACTGAAACAGTGGGAGAGATGTTTTTCTGTACGCAGCATCTTTCCACACATGACCCAGAAAATTGTTGCACACTTAAAAGGCTGACCTATTTATTACACACTTAGGTTCCCAAGGACTTGGCCTAGTCCTGAACACACAACAGCTGTGAATGCCCACAGCTTATCTGGGAGGAAAACGTAGACACTCTGAAAGCAAAACAAACTCACGGACTGGGGGGACTACCTCAGCTATGTAATTAGGCTTCGGGTCCTCCTCACGGCGAGTGGCAGCATGGCCACATGCCCAGCAGCTACGCGATATGTCTGCGTATGTACGGTGAAGGGTATTTCACGGGCAAACTGGTCGTTTTCATCATACACGCAAGTCAGACACTCCAAAAACAAAGTCATAGGAAGCATTCTGTCAAAAAAAGGTGCTGACACCCTCAGAAGAGTGTCTGTCAGGAAAAGACCAGTGGCGACATCACATGGCAGGGAAGCACATTACAGCGACCTCAGCAGAGTGACCTGGGGTGCTATTTTTAATGAGATCTGCTTCTTCGAGGACCAGAGGTTCAAGCGTTACTGGTGACTATTAATTTCACTTTAAATCACTTTTGGTAAAAAAAATTTCTGTTATATCAACAGGTTCAATATTAATTTATTGGACCATTTTTTCTGTTGTGTAAAAATGTGTGGCATAGTGGGCAGTGTAGTGTGGTAGTTACGGCTTTGGACCTCAAACCCTGAGGTTGTGGGTTCAACACCTGCTACTGACACTGTGTTACCCTGAGCAAGTCACTTCACCTGCCTGTGCTCCAATTGGAAGACCAATAGACTGTAACCAGTTGTATCGTTAATGTTTGTAAGTCGCCTTGGATAAAGGTATCAGCCAAATAAGTAAATTTAAATGTTTAATATATGTAATGTTTTCTTATCTATACAGGTTCTTGTTCCCAAAAAGCCCGAATTTAAAGGCAAAATGATAACTGTGGATATATTTGAAGCTGGAAAATATTTTATGAAAGGACAGCCAGTGGACAATGCAATAGTCTTCACACCTTCCATTGTAAAGCCACTGGACAAGGGACAAGTCTCTGGCTTAAAAAACGTGAGTACTGGCAAGTGATTACCCTAAGGCTAAAACAAATGAACCATCCCATAATCCTCTCCAGTTGTGATGACCTTTATTCTAAAGAACTCTAGTGGATGTAGTGTTTTTTTTTTCTTCTTCACTGCAGTTATTGTCACAAATGCTGAATATTTTTTGTCACTAAAGGTTCTCATCCACCTGTACCAGCTTAGGAAATTCTGAATAAGATTTTTTTTTCTTTACATTCCTCTCATCCCCTGTTTGCTTACCTTTTTCTACCATACAGGATGGCATACATAACATACTAACTTAATCTGTATAGGGTGTTGGGTTGTAAGGGGCAAAACAATTCCCAACCACATTGTGCACAAGTCAGGAACCAAACCTGGATGGGATGTCATTTGATCACAGGACTCATTCACTGAGGCAGAGCCAATTTATTCATGAGGTCTCTTCATAAAGCAGATGCTTTTGAGGTGTGGGATGTAACGGGAGCACCCAGAAACAAACCAAAGCAGACACAGAGAGAATATACAAACTCCATAAGACAACGACTGGGTGTGTGATTAAAACCCAGGATACTGGATATGTGGGATGCTTGTGTAGAGAACTCATGAGAGCCGCCTTTTCAGTTTTGTTCACAGCATTTTTCATGTTGCATACACCACTTTTATTATGTGATAGTTTTGAGATACAGACTTGTACTTGCTGAGCTGTCTGTTCTTTCCATCTCTCCGCTGATTGCCAGCAGCTTTAACTTAGCGCTATTTAATTGCCTGGTGATTATAGTATTGTGATCCCCTAAATTGTTAACTGCAGGACACTGGCTGGGTTTAATGTCTCTTAGTGGTAATCTGCCCAAGTCACATAGTGAACTCTTACCTTTCTTAAGGTGTACCAATTTTAGATTCCCTGCATGGGACTCTTCCCTTTTTGGGTCTGATATTTTGGCCTGTCTTTCTTTTATGGTTTTTATTGTATTTTACTAGAAATCTACTCCTTGCTTTCAATTCATACCCTTTGGATAGTTCATCCCATAACTTAATTTATATAACAGTCAAAGGGGGAAAAGGACAGGCCAGTCCCCCAGTAATAACAATAAACACAGTATATTAACAAAACAAAACCATCCAGTTTCTTTAACCTCCATTACTAATTAACGAGGCTGGACAGACAAAACATTAAATATTTGTGGGTCACTATGGTCTGGAAATAACACTGGTTTATTTCTCATCATTTAAATTAACAGACTACACTGAGAGATACCGTAGTTCACCATGTGGCCAATAAGGCAGGCTCACCTGTAAAAACATTACTTCTAGCTGGGACGAAACTTCCATGAGAATCTGTCCCTCATGTCCTATGTTTATTCACTTTTCCAAAACAAATGACACAAGGACACACAAGTCTTGCCAGCCATCTCCTGAAATTCTCCTGACAGGTTTTCCTACACAAGAAGGATTGGCAATATAATTGACCGAGAAAAAAAACGTGTCAGCCTTCCATCATCCCCTAATTGCCCTCAAACAGCCTTTTCTTGTGCTTTTATATAGTAAATGCCATCCCACTTTACAAGTACAAATAATAATATGAGTTGTAATAATAATAGTTGTAATAGTAATGGTTGTATATTTTATTTATGAACACCTATTGTAACACAGATATAAATAAGTTAAAATCAGAGATACTCAAGAATAAAACAAAAAGATAATATAAAATCTATCTGCTACAAAGGATGTAACGAATACATAAAAGCCTGTTTAAACAGTAAGTCTTTAAATTAGCTTTAAAAGCAGCAATTGCAGAAGACTGTCGAATGTAATGTAAGAGCGGCTACATTACAAAATGCTTGATCACCTAATGGTGGGTGTTTAGTGCCAAGATGGTGTGGGGGTGATAAGTAATTCTTCGTTAGAAGTCTGCAGATTTCAACATGGTGTATAATAATATGACAGATTAGATATTTTACATTGTAGAACTGCACACAGGTGGAGCACAAGTAGTTAAGGGACTTGGAGAGGATCGATCAGTGGGCTTGGAGCTAGGATATGAATGGGCAGTCTTGTGTAGTACAGTTCAGGACCTTAGGTACCACCTGCCTTGGAAATGGAGTATTTGTCTGGAGTGCCAGACAACCATACCAGAATTCTTTTATAAAGCACTAGGATCTCTAAACAATGCACAGAAGCTATTGAAAATGCAAATATCTATCTATCTATCTATCTATCTATCTATCTATCTATCTATCTATCTATCTATCTATCTATCTATCTATCTATCTATCGTTAGGTTATATTGTAAAACTGTTGAGTCAAGGGATGTTATGCTCATACTAGCTAAATCACAGCAAAAGAGACTGCATAGGGACCAAATCCAGGTCTTCAAAATTCTGAAAGGCATTAATAAAGTAGATTAGACAGAGTTCTCACAACTGAAGGATGAACCGCATAGTTGAGGACATCATTGGATATTAAGGGGAAGTGCATTTAAGACTGAAGCCAGGAAGCACTTCTTTACACAAAGAGTTGTGGGACAAACTACTTATACATGGAGTTAAAGCAGAAACCTTGAGAACCTTTAACACTAGAATCCCTGAAGTCTATGAAAAAAGTCGTAATCCTGGGCCACCGTATATTCCTTCGCACCTTTTCATTAGTGTCTTTCTTTAGCAAATGTGTCAATCAGCACAAGCTGCCTGCTATTCCTGCCACGCACCCAAACCAGTCACAGACTTCTCCAAATGTATCTGGTTGTGAGGTGCCCGGAGTACAGGGTGAATAACGATCTGGGTAAATGTAGGATGACAGGGAATGCGAGGCAAGAGATGTTGAACACATAAGTTTTATGACCACAGTCTTGGAAAGTCTTTCTCCCGTGGGATGACTGGGATCTTTTCCTAAACAAGGAGTAGCATTGCACATGCACATACAAATCTGTCGTTTTCCACACGGTCTTCATGCATGTCTTTGTTGCCAAAGTGCAAATGCTACATGATAATCTGATAGCAATCACAGGGCATCGTATCTTTGATTGGCAGTACAACAAATAGTTCTGACCAGGCATCAATAACCAACTGTGGTCATCACTGCTCTTGTGAAAAGAATGGAGATAAATGCCATCGAATCAGAGAAGGAGAGGCAAATTCATGTACCATGTGAATGTGACTGAGAGAGTAAAATTGAATAAAAAAACTAACTACAAGTAGCAAAAATTTACAATGGGTATTACCAAATCAAATGTATGTTTTTATTACTTAATAGTAATAACAATAGCAGCTCACTACTCAAAACAGAAAATGTGAGAAAGACCCTATCTGAAACCCGCAACATCTTGATTTAGAGGCAGTCGCTCTTACCTCTAAACCACCCATGCAATTTATAAATGGCCTTCAGTTTTTACATATTGACAGCAACAAGTAAATTGAATCATTTCTTTTTCTTCGGTTATATTCTTGAATATAGGTGCACTTGTTTTGTTATACCTTTTGTGAAAGTGTTAGATATTTGAACTTCAGCCTTCACACATTATACATTTCACGTCAGCATTTTATTAATTTTACTATAATAGAAAAAATGTATGTTTTATTTATGTGTTTAACATTTCCCTTTGCCTTGCATTTCCTGTCATCCTACATTTACCCAGATCATTGTTGACATGGAACACACATGAAATGCATGCATTCCAAATAATGATCCATTATTTACCCTGTTCAACTCCAGGCACCTCACACCCAGATAAAGTGTCTTGAGCTGGGAGAACATCAGCTGCGTGGGTGGGGGAGGATGGGATAGCAGGCTGCAAAACAAAGACACTCATGGAGAGGTGCGAAGGAATTTAAGGTGGCCCGGGATTACACTTTTTTCGTAGGCTCTAGTGTTTGAAGAATCTGGATGAGATATTGGTACAGCTTGGCTATCGGCTAAACAAACAGACTTGATGGACTGAATGGTCTCCTCTGGTTTGTCAAATGTCTTATATTTTATATATCCTACCACAACATACTGTGACAGGTTTAACAACTTAAAAAAAAAATAAAATAAAAGGATTGTTCTGAGAGTTTGCTTAAACTGGAAAGTAGCTTATTATTAGTGACTATATGAAGATGAGCAAGTTTACAAACCTTGATTTTAACTACTGCTTTGTGGCATGACGTGCCAACGGGTACAAATACAAGGAATTTGCACATCTTTTGGTTTTTTGACTTGCATTACTATTCCATCAGCCTGATAGCCAAAAGTGCTTCAGCTTTTGCATGATTATCTGGTGAAAAACATAAATCTTTATGGAAACATCTGTATATAGTGCATATTTTTTGAGCAGCAGTTCTAACTAGCCCCTCTAATAAAACAACATTCGGATAGGCGTCATCTTTTTTTTTTTTTTCTTCTTTTCTCAATTATTGTGCATTTTCATTATCACAATAAAATTCTTTTCATCATATTAAAGAGGATGAAGCGATATGGGGCTTGCAGACAGTCAGAGAGAGAGGGGTCATTTCAGGGCATTCTTGAGGGCCCTATAATTAAATTGCATGAATTCTGGGCCAGTGGAGTTTTTTTTAATATTAATGCTAAAGCTCAGTTTGGAGACACGTACACTAGAACTGCTCAGCCATATCGATTGCCTGGTCTAGTTTTTCATTTTTCTTATTTCTGGCATAATAAAAACGAAGCATGATGAGCGTAGAAATCAGTAACAGATATCGCCAGTGATAAATTGTACTTAGAGTTTCCTTTACACACCATTAAGTCAGTTGATCCATCAAAGTAGAGACCTAAAGGACCATTTTCTGACTTCAACTCTTGATAGCTGAAATGTAATTATGAGGGGGGACATTAAAGGTCAAAACGATAACTCCAGTAGTTTTAAGCAGATGCAGTAATGGGCCAGTATGAGACGTGTTTAAATGCGTGGCTCCCAAAAATAAAGAGCATTGTTAGCATGCTTGTTGTGCAGCGGCAAGATAGCACAGATTGCAATCCCTCTCCTTATAAAGGACAAAAACATTTTCAAATTAAAAACATTATGTCATGAGACCTCTGTTTTGTGCTGTACTAAGTGTGGCCGCTTGCCAGTGTCTTTTTTTTTATGTTCTTCTGAACCTGAGCTGTAAAGGCTGATGGAGTGTGAAATTAAAATGTGTATCACATTTCTGAGCATCATTTGATGTTCCCTTTCCAATCGCAAATGTTCAGAGGTGCCTTCTCTGAAAAATAAAGAAGAGCCCCAGATTAACATATGGAAGAGAAATAGTGACAGTTTATCCAGCCGTATAATTTTCAAATTGCTCAAAGAGACTGGTTGCTTTTCTTTGGGTTTTAGCAGGACTGTGGATGGCTATTAATAACATTTACATAATCACAGAGCGTGTTGGCTTTTATGTGGGGGTACGGCGTTTTCTCTGGATCCTGCAAGGCAGACTGTGTGACACGATGAGCGAGTGAGGGAGAGAGATGGAGGAGACTCCAGTGTAGTAAATCTAACATTAAAAGAGCAATTGGCCTTGACAGGCTGTGAAACACAAGACAGGACTAACCCTGTGCAAAAACAATAGCAGGAGTCACGAGCCACAGCCTTGGCTAAAGGCTGAGGTTTTGCTGCTTAAAAACCCAAATGCTCTTTATAGCACATCAAGCAGTAAATGAGGGCACTGGAACAAAATTGGAGCCGTCATTAAGCCTGCAACTGAGTGCCAAAAATATAGGCTGTAAAAACCCTACTGAGCAAATTTTGATGGTCTGGAG
This sequence comes from Polypterus senegalus, assembly GCF_016835505.1. Classification (NCBI taxonomy): domain Eukaryota; kingdom Metazoa; phylum Chordata; class Cladistia; order Polypteriformes; family Polypteridae; genus Polypterus; species Polypterus senegalus. Next base: position 120,050,789 of record NC_053168.1, read on the forward strand.
GAACTAAATTACAGCCTTAGGGGCGAGATGGCAGTCTAGTTCTTGAATGCGCTCGTTTCTGTAACTTATGAGTGCAGAACGTGGAGGATTAAAAATGGTAATAAACCGGTTTTCCAGCTAGATCGCCTTTCATTAACCTCTGCTGCACAAGCTGGGACTGGCTCGGCCAGACAGTTTGTACCACGTGTGTATTTTGGGATTACGAGACCTCGAAGTGAACCTGAAACAAGACGTCAGCTTTACTCGCTTTAGAGCCTCACAGTCGTTTTGGTCGATTTATGTTTTTTGTTTATTTCACTGTGTAACTTTTAAAGTGGCAGGTGCTTGTTTATTCTCTGTACTGCAGTAGCCTCTACATTGTGTGATGTAGTCGCTCAGGGGATTGACTAAACCACAAAGCTGTAGTTTGTGTCCCCACCAGTGATTCAGTGTTTGTCCCATAAGCTGGCAGAGCCCCAGTACACAGGGGGTGGGTGGGGATCCTCTTGGCTAAAAACGTGGTTGGCTTCTTTACACTTCTATTATTATACTGGCTTACATTAGGGCATAAATAGAAACTGCTCAGCTCATGTGCTGGAAGGTATCTTCCTCATTTAATCTTCATAATTAGGGTGTCCCTTTCTGGCACTTGTTACGACTGTCTTCAGCTGCAGATTGTCTTTTCACTCCCTTTGCCACTTTCTCACTCTGTGCCAGTCCTTTTCACCTTCTTTAGGTTGTCTATCCAAAGATGCTGTGCCTACCAGCTATTCTAAATAGACACAATTGCCTGTGCACCTCAGCATTTAGCACCTATATCGAGTTGAACTTTAGAAAACTTTTGACAAGAGCAATCCAGCTAATTTCTTCAAAATGACATTGAGGCGAATTTTGAAGTTCATTAAAGTCCTACTGTCCACCTCGCTACTTTGTCATTTACTCTGTGTGCCTTTAATTCTCTACGTGAATAAAAACTTTCTAACATTAGTATGAAATTTCCCCAAACAAATTTCCAACTGTGTCCCAATGTTCTTGTTGAACTCATTTTAAAGTAATTTCATAATTTTAAACACATTGATCAGGTCACTTTCTTTAATCGCTCCTCATCGTAGAGTCAACCTAAGAAAACTGTTCTCTGGACTGTCTCTTGTGTCTTTTTGGTAGTATTGAGAACATCAGCTAAAGCCTAACCAGTGCATTATAAAGCTTAAACATAACCTCCCTTGACTTATAGTTCACATATCGTGTATATGCTGTATAACCTACCATTCTATTAGCCTTCTTGTTTGCTTCTGTACACTATGTTGATGTTGACAGGGACCAACCCAATATGTCTCCTAGGCCCTTCTCATAAGGGGTACTTTGAAGTTTTAGACTTTCCATTGTGTATTATGATCTAACATTTCTACAACTTTTGTGTAATACCCTACATTTACTTACATTAATATTCAATTGCCGTAAATCATCCCAAGCCTGTTTTTTGTCCAAGTCCCTCTTTTTAGGATTCATCTGATTGTGGATTAGCTGCCATTCCACCAACTGTTTGTTAAAAGCAGCTTAGTACTCTTCCTCTAGTGAACGCAATCTCAAAGTTCTTTACTGTTTCAGAGCCAGGTTATCATTATTCATATGGTAATTTTTCAAAATGTGACTCCCAGTACTGTCTATTTGTATTCAATATGAGTCTTGGCAAGTACAGTGGCTTACTCAGTGAATCACGGTTGAGTGTTCAACCAGGTACCATCTGACTCATGGGCCAGCTCCTTAATTTCTGGACAGTGCTATCTGCTTACATCATAAGCTCACACTACACGTTTCCCATAATTTCTACAGTATGATGCATGGCAGGTACAGTGATTGCTTGGCAAGTCAGCAGTGTGGAATGATCTGGTGGAACAGAACTGCCTGCCCGCAGGTTGCCTTTTACGCAGTGCTTGCTCAGTTAAATTGCACCAACAACATTGAACATACAACACTTGTGTTAGGCCAGAGTCTCAGCAACTAGGAAAGCCTTACATGCACAGACATTTATTTTTTTTTTACCTTTTTTGTAAAAATAAATTAAAAAATTAACCTCATGACTTCATTAATGTAGTGCAGTCATCCTGCATTTCCACTTTCTCTACTAAAGTAGCAGAAACTAAAGTAACTCATCTCTGGTAAGAGATGTATGATTTGCAGAAGCTAATATTGTGATGTGCAGTTCAAAATCGTAGTAACTGGCAGTGCACACTCCATCCATGCAGTGCATTGCATTGTATGTCAGAACTATCTGAAATTAATGTTCTCCCAAGACACTTTAGTGTGTCTGCACTTGTTTGTATTTTTTCTGTTGCTGCATTGCCAAGTTAAATAATATTGTAAGGGTAACACTGCTGATATATGGGATCCTCCACACAAATACCATTTTATTATAATTTATAATATAATAATAATATATATATACAGTATATATATTTTTTTTAACATGAGGTCTATCCCAAGACACTTTAGTGTTACAGTGCAGTTGTGTCTATTATTGTTGCACTCTTAAGTTAAGTGAGATGCTCCAGGTCATACGGTGCAGTGAGATAAACAGGGATTTGAACTGCCACTGTCACATTTCCCTCTCCTAACCTTTAGGCACTTGTGCTACACTCCCTCCGGATGACAGTTTGCTGATCTTGTATGTGGCATCCATTCCAGTGTGCAAGGTGAAGTTTACCTTTGGTGTTTAAAATCTTCCTGAAGTGTGGCCTTCTCACATCTCTGTTGATACAACTTCACAACAACTTAGTGTTCTTGTCCATGTGGCAGTTGTTCGGTCTTTAGTTGTCACTGCATGGGCTGCTGTTGATCTCAGCTGTAACTCGGGCTTTGTTTTGTTCTCCTCTTTAGTGCAGACTGTGATTAATAACTTGTTATAAATATGATTTCCTTCTGTATGTTTCCTTCAGTAATCTAGATGTCAGCCAACATTAATTTACTGTTAGCTCTCAACTGCAGATTTTGTTACCTTTAAAACTCTTGGTGTGTAGTACATAATGGAGTACATTATTCTTCAGATTTAAGATTTCGATTCAGACCACAGTGATAAGACCATTTAGTATGTTCACATAGTCTTTTAGAAATTGAGTTGTTTTTTAAAAGTGTTCTCGTATAAGGATTGCCGAATCTAACAGTTGCTAGGTTCATCTTTATACCAAGCTGTCCCCTTATTGTTCTGTAGACTCTCTATATAAGAGGGTTGGTCAAAACATTTCATTCTGATTTGTAAGGGGACACCGCCAACCGAGTTTTATTTTTCAGCATTATCACCCATTATAGTTTTACCACCAGCTGCTCTTGGGGACACCAGCCACTTCTCCATACTGTATATCGTTTATATTCTTCTTTTCTTTAGTGGACAGATATTACATTTTCAGTGTTATACTCGGGTTCTCTTTCTCTGTGTTTCGTTGGAAGAGGTGACACGGCACGCAGTGCCCTTCAGTTTCACATTTCCAGCCTCTGTCCAGCATTTACATGTCCTCCCTGTCTGTTTGTGTTTTTCTCCAAGGACTCCAATACTTGAAAGATGTTTAAGTTGGCAATAAATTATTACAGGGTTATAGCTGAGCGTGTCCTCTACTGGATTGGCACTCTATAGAGTTGGTCCTTATTTAGTACCTGATGCTGCCACAGCCCTGAATTGGATTTAGTGGGTTCAAAGACTCATGTACAGATAGATGGAGATTAGTTGGACTAGTATTGTCAAGTCTGCCAGTTCCGATTGATTACTGTAATATGCAGTGCTTACACCATAAAAATGAAAACTTTTTATTATATGGGATAAAATATTTCAGAATAGTGTCTGTTGTGCAAGCCATCCTGGAAAATGCATTGTCTATAAGAGCATAAAATATTTGAAGTGAGCGGTGCTGTTTTCTCATCATGCTGAATGTTATATTTTTTTGTGTGCGTCTGGTTTCATTTCCTCACCTGGCCATATCTAATTCATGTTCATGCATCATCTGATGAGTACAGCTCTGTAAGTGTGTGCTTGTGTGCAAATTTCAGAGTCAGGTGTTACCCCGTTGCCTTTGATTTTTGCATTTGTTCAGCATTTTTCTACTTCTCTAATTTATGGAGCTGTTTGAGTGTTTCTGTTGTAATACAAGTCACTGTAGAACAGATGGTTAATTTTACGGTGGAAACAAACTCCTACTCTGTTTGGGAAGTGAAGATGGTAAGGCTTATGTTGTGCATTTTATTTGTAAGTTTTTCTGTGGAAATTTATGTTAACACTTTTATAACACATGATTGCCAGTAAATCTCACTTAATTCATGGCTGGTTATATCACTGAGATCATGGCCTCTATGGACTTTTTGTAAAGATTCGATAAAAAACTTCCATCTCAGTGTTTCTGAACTGATTGCACTTAGCATTGGTGGTTCCATATAAAGATGGAATGTTGTAGACTACTAACACATTTTTTATTTGTTTTTGTACAGCTGTTTTTGGCATCTTTTGGTCCCTTTCAATTTCATGTCCCCCATTAGTAGTACATTTTGCAACAGACATTTTAGACATCTCCTATTGGAACTGAAATCAAAATTGATTGGGTTTTTAGGTTTTATTCACTGGTTTTGGTTAGCTCTTTTATAAATTTGTCAATTTTGTATTATAGTAGCTTGATAAGAGTCACTCTTATCAGTTAAAAGACACATATGTACACACACGTGCATACACTGCCCTCCAACAACATTGATGCCCTTGGTAAGTAGAAGCAAAATAGGCTGTGAGAAAAAAAAACGGCGTTATTGTTGTTCCTCTTTATTACTATATATACTCACGAATAAGTCAGGACTTGATTTTACAGTACAATCATGTCCAATCAACTGAATTTACCACAAGTGGACTCCAATGAAGCTGCAGAAACATCTCAAGGATGATCAGGGGAAACATAATGGACCTGAGCTCAATTTGGAGCTTCATGCCAATGGCTGTGAATACTTATGTACATGTGTTTTCTCTTTTTTTTATTTTCAATAAATTTGCAAAAACCTCAAGTAAACTTTTTCACGTTGTCATTATGGGGTTTTGCGTGTAGAATTCTGAGGAAAAAAATTAATTTAATCCATTTTGGAATAAGGCTGTAACATAACAAAATGTGGAAAAAGTGATGCGCTGTGAATACTTTCCAGATGCACTGTAGATTGGAACCTACATATTTAATACTTTGTTAATCCCCCCTTTCTTGTGAGTCGTTTTCTCTGTATATCCTTATTGATCTCAAGAGCAGAAGATAGTTTTACAGCATCAGACACACAAAAACTGTACAGAATAACTTCATGGTAAAACAGTAAGATACAATATAATAAATATATAAATAAATAAATAGAAAGGTATGCAGAAACTAATTCAAATTAACACAGTAAAGCGCCAAAAAACATCAACATTACAACATAGCTTTTAACCAGACTAATAGCACATGAAAGTGAAGACCCCCTTCAATAGCACCACCTGGAAGAGAATTGTACAATCCGCCTTGTCCTGAAGGTGCCCCATAGTTTGATCAGGATGTGAGATACTATTGATGACGGCCAACAGCTTAGCCAAGCCGTCCTTTATCATGTTACTACTGTGCCACTGCGTAAGAGTACACTTGAACCTTTGATAAATAAATAAAATGCAGAAGTGTTCCGACTAAGCCAAAAGACCTGAGTCACTTTAGGAATTACAGCTGATTATAAGGCCATTTTTGCATATGGCCTCTGTGTTTTTAGCATAATTCAGGTTCTGTCTTTGTACATCCCAGGTATTTGTATATCTGAACACCTGTTCTCTAAATGAAACTATCTGTGAAAATGTGGTCTTTATGTCTAAGTCCATGTTTTTATGGTTTTGCTAATACTGATGGTTTATCCTACACCTGTCAGAGAACTTATGTACAGGGAACATCTCAAAGTTGTATTTAAAGTGTGAGAGCAAGCAGAAGAGTACTAGGACTTGGGGGGGCTGCAGTGTTGCTGACCACCTTTCTTGGCACACAGGTCTGTAGCCTAGCAAACCATCATCTTCCTGCCAAATAGTCAGTCAGAAATCTAATGTAGATTCTGGCAGCATTAGAAGCAAGGCAGAAATCAACACTGGACACAACACAGATGGACTTAACTGTCTAGCCATGCAGTTGTCAGTAATCCTAACCTTCACGTGCTTGGAACGTGTGAGGAAAATTGGTGTACCTGGGAAAAAAAACACACAGCTAATGAGGGAACATGCAAAGTCAGCAAGTGGTGCCTAAGCCAGGACTTGAACCCAAACCTATGGAGCTGTGTGGTAACCATATGAACCGATGTGCCAACATGACATTGTAAATAGGTTCATGATTTGTATTATTTTTTTATGCATCTTTCTTTGTCAATTTACAAGGTTGAATACCCATTTTTGGAGTTTGTGGAGCCTAAAATTCTGAGGTTTTTTTTTTACTTGTCTTATTGTGAATTATTTTGTATCGTTTTCTCTGTCATTTTGGTTATCACATCATTAAGACGGCTCCACATGATCAAGGGATGTGTCCTCTGGGTCCCAAGTTGCCTGAAACAACATGGCATCTTAAAAGATGTTCATCCAAATTTGCAGATTCCAAAATCCTTTTTGACGGTTACACTTTTTTTGTGTTTTTTTATTTATCTATTAATAATTACTCATTTCTGGTCTCAACTCTGAGATTGTTGATTGTCATTTTCATTTTGGTTTTGGTGTAGCAGTCTTCTCAGTTTTCTCCCCTGTTTTTGGCTTTGACTAAGTCTTTCCTCCCGATCACCTTAAAAACTTACTTTGCTAGTTCGCTACTGTTATACATGCTATTGAACCAGAACAACAACAAAATTAATTTATATACCGTGTTTTCACACAAACAATGTATCTCAAAGTGCTTTACAAGATTAAATAAAAAGGAAGTTAATATAAAACATAAACAAAGAAGATTAGTCCAGGAGGACAGAAAAAAAATCTCCAGTTAGGCTGGAGACAAAAAACAAAATCTGCAGGGGTTCCAAGGTCAAAAAAGCACCCTGCCCCTACTGAACATTGATGTTCTAAATCAGTCCTCATGGTTTTCAGGCTTCACATGGAAGAATTTGATGATGAAGTAGTTATCTACCTACAGAAAAACCCAAAATTGCAAACTCTGCAACAAGATAGCGAATGATGTGCACATCCATTATCTGAACCCTCTTAATCCAAGAGATCACAGGGAGCCTGAGCCCTTCTCAGCAACATTTACATCCCAGATGGAAAATAAAATACGTCCTAAAATGATACAAATTTTCATCTGTGACCATTAAGTCTTATATAGTGTAATATTTACAGTGTAAAACTGAAGGAATAAAATAAATCATTGTGCATCCTTATAGGTGTAGAATATACATACATACATTAGCAAGTAGCTAATAGTTGGTCTGAAGCAACTGGCCTAATAAAATCAGACTCAGAAGACAATCCATTTACCATTCACCCATTTATGCAAATTTCAGTTAACAGGTATCACCAGTGAATAAGTTAAGATTACATTAGCAGCAGGGTCTCTCATATCGAAGCATCAAAAAAATCACAGAGCAGCATTTCATTTCTGGGTGTTAGTCAGTCAGAGGGCAGCATCTTCACTGATTTGTTTGAAGCTCACACAGCATAACTGACAACTGACTCATGCAGGCCATCGCCGAATGGACGTTCAGTTACATGTCCTTCTCTTTCAGTGTAAGTCACGTAGAAAGTCATTAGAGCAAAAGTAGTTGCATTGTGTAGTAAAGCAACTGTTTGGTGGCAACTGCCTGCTTAGTTAAGTACAAATGGGGAATTTTTATCTTATTTATCAAAAATGAAATTACAGAATGTTTTCTGTATGAGTTAAAATAATGGGTGCATTATGAAAGTATGGTAAGGTTACTGTGCTATCATTTATTTCAGTGCTGAGGTTATTTAAATAGTAACACATTTAATTTAATTTATGGAATAATTAGGATGTCCTTATGTGCCTACACTTACTGTTCTTCTTGAAACGGTGGGGAAGGGGGCTGAAGCTACGCTCACAAATATATTGCCTAATTCATCATCCTTCACAAATTTTAATGAAGATCCCAGCATTAATGGATTAATTGCATATGTAATTATCAATTTGCTCTCTTTTACTGCTCTGTGCACATAGAATAGTAATTGGATAGTGAAAAGAAAAATGATCATTTTATTTTCTCTGTCCTTTTTTTTATTATTATTATTTTTGGTTTACTTGAAGTATTTCCACTTGAGGTGTGGATTAAGGATCGTTTGCGGCTGTCAGGTGCCAATTTTTTTTTTCGCTCTGCCTAAAGGCTTGACTTTGTCAAGATGCCTGTGGGGAGAGATGTTCACGACTAGCCGAAAGCATCACACGGAGGAGTAGCACTTTAGAATAGCTTCAGGAAATATTCACACTTCCCCCTTGAATTTTTTCAGGTTTATCTGTTTCAGACTCTTAATTGAGAGAGATCTTATACAATGAAGACATTTTAGACAAATCAGAAATGCATTACAGATCTTATAAAAGGGTGAAAAAGCTTTACATCTGGCACAGATGTTTAGATTGTCCAGTATTTATGTCTAAGCACATTAATAACAGAAAATGTTATGGTGAGGATAATGTTTTTGCAGTTCCTATTACTGACTAATTCTAAATTGCATAGAAACAGTGGAATATATTAAACTGTTTACCTGGGATGCTGGTTTAATCTCTGGCATAGATTTGCTGTATAACCTTCCATGTATCCGTGTACCTGCCAGTGGAAATGTGGAAACATTGCAGTCTGTGCTCATGATTTGTAAATATCATTGGCTGAAAGTGTCTGCTCAATAAATGTAACATAAATTAGTCTGTTCTCCTCATTACACATATATTTTAAAATATTCTTACTAATTATGATTCTAGAGAGAGGTGACGTGGTGCATGTTGGCTGAATATGCAAGTAAGAGTGACAATACTATTGCAACCAATTCTCATATAATCTCTGGCCCCTTAGCCATAAACTAAAATAAGGGAATTTGATAATGGATCCTTGGGGTCACAAAGGCACAATGCCTGTCATGGCAAAATCGGGCAAATTCACAACCATACTTAGATGGGGGCACCAGTCCATTGCAGTGTCCTTTCACATACATCCTTAACAATGACAATTTAGTATAGTCAGCTGTAACAAATTGACCAAGTGAGCTGTTTACTAGACAGAGTCCAAAACAGAACTGATGAAGTGGAGGTAAGATGGCAGTTTTAAGGGCTAGAAGAGGAAATTATGTCAGCCATGCCGGAACATCCATCCATCATCTTACACCCCCCACCCCCCCAAAAGGAATTGGAAGTGATGTCATCAGTGGCGCTAGAACCAGGAGTGATGTCATCAGTGGCGCTAGAACCAGGAGTGATGTCATCAGTGGTGCCGGAACCTGATGGGATTTCCCAGGCACTGTCTGCAAGAGACTGAGAGAGACAGTCAACACACTCCGCCACCCCCTGGTCTCACATAGTATTACAGTTACTTAAGCCCTTTAGCTGCCTCCTAATTGCACGTGTGTGACACAGTTTTATAACATGCACATTACTGGGATGTGAGATAAAAATCAGTTAGGATAGGCCTGGAAGAACCTGAAATTTACTCACAGACAGCAAAAGAGCATAAGGATTGAACCCAGGACACTGAATCTATAATGCCTGCTGCCTGTCATGAAATGGCTGATCTGGATTTGCTCTTAGCCACTCCCCCTTTTACTATGCAGTTGGTGCACATAAGGGGCCTGCACTGAGATAAACCCTTGTCCCTATTGTTGTTGAGAATAGTGGTTATTTCACACTGTGCTCTGTTTATCTTTGCTTGTTTGCAGGAGTTCTTTTGAGATTGAGTCCACTCACCCCTTGCGTCCCCTTTGGATGAGCTCAGGGTTACCAGGGCAGCACAGCTACATTTCTTAGGTGTCTTCTGAATGTTCCTGCCTTAATATGTCAGACTACAAGCTCACTCTTTCTGCTACATTTTGATCAATATAATCAATATTAAACTCTCTTTTTGTTGACAGACATTCATCTTTTAAAAGCAGCTATCCATCACAGGTGTGATTACTTATTTTGACAACTACATGTCCACTCAAATATCAATTAGAGCTTCCAGGCATTTATCTATAAGTGCTTTTTAATGGTTAACTCTGTTGCTGTTTTTATTAAGTGCAAGTTACAATTTGTAATCAAAAAATTCCTTTAGATTTACCACATCACCATTCTTTGAATTTAGGAAAGCATTCTGGTACTAGAGACTTGGCTGTACAATTTACATAATGCAGAATTCAAAACTTAAAACTATAGCCATGCACAAACCTGATAAAACACAGACAATCATGTGGAAAACAAATCCTAGATTGAGGAATGTCATCACGATAATGGTAAAATTATTTAAAATGCATGTGTTTGAGACATTGTGAGCATAAACTCAATGACGTCACATGTGGATTATGCGATACAAATAATGTGAAATTTTTCATGGACATCCTATTAGTTTCCCGTTGTCCAACACTGGTCCCCATCGACACATATTGTTTCAGAATTTTTATTTATCTCCTTTCTGCATAATAACATGAGATTAAAATTTAATCTTGGTCATCACTATGAACTATAAGGGGTAAGAAACATGTAAAAATGTACTTTTTGAATGGAATATTTAAGTAGAAGAGGGAAGAAAGCATGTAGAAGTGAGAGTATATTTAATCATTAACACAGGAGCTTAGAGAAAGTCAATAAGTAATAAACAGCTGTTCTACTTTGTTAAACTTTACTAATAATTATGATGCATATACAATGCAAGTCCTGTATCATTCTGTACTTTGTTAAAAGTTGGTTTTGGCGAGGTCATCTTCCAGGAGGCCGTATATCTGCAGGAGATTTCAACTGATCCAGTATCTTGAGCTCAGGGTCTGTGAACATGAAAAGGAGGTGACTAGCCTACGTGTAAGCAGAGAACTGGCAGTTCCTCCCCAAGTGTGCATTAGAGGAGACTCCAGATCAGAGAAGAGGTTTATGGTCAGATGTAAATGCCAGGCAAGAGTTGGTGGGGGAATGGTGAGTGACTTTGATTGCTGTGTGGTGATAAATAGGATAGAGTAGCCTACGGAATTAAGGCACAGGTTTGCTCCAGAGACGAGTGTCTCATGTGGTGAGTTGCCTTCCAAGTGTATAGATAGAACTCCTTGGAAAGGTGGATAGGCACTTGGGTAGAGCTGGGCTGGATCCAGATTTCATTTATACTGCTGCCTGTCCTTTTATGTGAATGTCTTAGTTGAGGATTGTTTAAACTAGGAAACCAGGGGTCAGGGAGTTTAGGGCTGGCCAGGTTTAGAACGTCACATAAAATGACAATAGTATGAAAACAAATATACAAGATAACTTTGAAAGTTACAGATCCCTTAGGGTTTGGGATGAGCCTGTGCCACTCATGGGACTTCGATTTAAACTGTTTAAGTGAAGGACATTCTGAGATGATCCTGAATAAATCCTCCAATCCTGAGACAATAAATGAATTACACAGTTTTGATTTTAGCTGTTTTGCTCGGAAAATGCCTTGTTTACACTGTGCAGCTGATAAGGATATCAGTATACTGCTGCTGGATTATATGAGTTTCCCCTTGGGATTAATAAAAAAAGTCAGTCAGTCAGTCAGTCAGTCCTGATATCTGTACAGTAAGACCCTTTTGTCAAGATGACCTCCCCCCAAACTACTTTAAGACAAGTCTGCAAACTGTCTTTAATGGGTTATTTGTGTGATCTCCACTCAATCTGAACAAGCACTACATCACAGCAGTGAAATGAAAGTACATGTTGTCCCATCTCTCCTCTTAGAATTAGACTATTCCACCTGATGCATTCAAAAGTTGACCTGATGTTCTTTTAGAGAATCTTGTTGAATAGAATTGGTTGGCTTGTTGGAATGAATGGCATATAATTGTTATGTTTTTTGCTTATTTTTTTTGTTTCTGATTTGCTGGGCTACCATTAAGCAGATTTAGTGAAATTTTGCTTTCATAAACAATAGGCCCTCAGCTATAGATGAAACTTTGAGTGTGCATTCACCTCTTGTGTTTCACTCATTTCACCAACTAATTTATTATTAACTTTAAATTACTTTAGTTTCCCTGAAATGAAAAATGAGTGGCAGAAATGAATCGAGATGAATTAATTTCACCTGCTGAACATGCCTGGATGGCCCAGCTAGCATGATTAACGTACATTTAAAAAAATCAATCTCCATAATAATTAACGCATTTATTGCTGAGGTTAACTGTATGTAATTGACAGCCTTGGGTGATATCAATATATCTTCCCCCCAAATCCTTTATCCGTTTTATGCTTGACTGGTTCCTAGAATTCACATTTTGAAAGCTGCTTGTGTTGCCTCTCTCCGCCACCACCCTGCATGCTTTGTGATGTTAATTTATATGTTTTGTACTTTAGTGTGTCAACTACTGATATCCAACATGGATGGTACACCACAACAGCAACTGGATAAACATGTTGAGGGTTATCCAGACTGAACTGCTATCCCCTCAATTCTCATTCTCCATTGTCCGAGGTTGTGGTTTGCGATGGGGTTATATGCTGTCTTGTAGTGGACTGAAGTTAAGGGAAGGAAAGATTGGTCCAGTTTCAACTCCATTCTTAATAAAGATATTTAATTTTGGTGCATGTGATCTACTTGACCTCTGTAAAGTGGTGCTTGAATAACCTCTATATGTCATACAGGCCATCATGAGAACTGTGTAGACTGTTGCCTTTTGTGCCAGAGAGATTCCTTTAAGATTAAATAAGGATACGCCATATTGGTTTTAATGAAAGCACTCACAAAGGTGGAAAAGGTATGTTCTTTATCCAACCTGAAATACGCCTTGCTTCTCTGCTATAGTTTTTTTTCACTGTAAACTTTCCTAAATACTTTGTGCGCATGAGCAGCACTTTTACTCAGTTCTTCTCACCTCAGAATGCTACTAATTTTAAGAAGTCCACCTTTGACAACACCTCTGTCAGATCAGACTGTCTGTGGTTTACTTCTGAAGATCTTTGAAACCGCTGATAGGACTGTGAGCATAACTAGGACTGCCACCTTGCTGTGGGGTATCTTGTGCCCACCATATTAACTTCACTGTATTTTCACGGTGACCTTATATAAATTGCACCATTTAGTTTAGTTCACTGTACTGATTTGATTCTTTCAAACTACCTATTTAAGTGAATCGATGAATTTGATTCATTAATAGGATCCCTCAAATAAATAACACATTGCATTGCAAATTATCATCAACTCCTACAAAATTTTATACATTAAATTGTGTTTAACATGCTGATAATTCATATCCTACGACTCTGTCCTGTTGAAAGCACAAAGCATGACAACATAATTAAAATAAGATTATATTAATCAAATGAACAAGAATTGTGTGCCTTGCTCTCGGGTGATGATTTAGTTTGCAAATCAAAGTGCGTGAGAATTGTGCACCTCATTCTTGGATAATGATTTGGTTCGAACTTGAAAGAACCAGTGAATGACATGCTGGATGCAGTCAAGGAGCTGCATCAAAAAAAAAAAAAAGTGTGTTAAACTTTTAGTGTGTTAAAAACAAGTAATTGCTAGAAAGTATAGGGTGGTCCAGATCTAATTATGCAATTTTCATTACGCTATAACTTATTAAGTGTATTACATAGAAAATCACTCGACAAATCCCGGATCATTGAAAGTGTGCGAACTGATGACATGAAGAATCCTCTTTGCGCCGAACTAGAATCGTCCCTGCATAAATCAAAGTCATCCAGACGATACGGATCTGCATAATTAGATCTGGACCAACCTGTAGAATAGTATTTTTATAAGGTTTAATTTTATGAGACTAGCTTGTTGAATGTATAAAGTGATAGAAGCATATTAGTTAAATATTAAACTTAAGATTCTCTTTAAAATAAGTCCAGAAACAAATTGTACAAAACAAGCAATTAATGCATTCTAATGTAAATGTTTTGTTACTGCATTGCACTTACAGGATGTACGAGAGAATCATCAGTGACACAGTTCTCGTTTGTTGTAATGATTCTTTGTGAACTTGAAAGGCTCACAAGAGAAGTAAACAAGAATCATAATTGAGATGGGTGGTACTTGCACATGAAATACCTTATTTTTAATACTTCTTAAATTTACACATCACTCCTTTTTGTTTTTATTAGCATTTCCCTTACTGTCCTAGTTTTTTTTGGAATTGAACAAAGCATTTTTATGGCTGGCTATTATGGGTTTAGAGCTTATCCCAGTAACAATTGGCACAAGATCATTTTGGCCTAAGTCTTCAGAACTGTGAGTTTGACATTTTATTTCTGTTAAACTGACCATGGATCCTCCAGAATTTTATTTTCTTTATTAATGGGATTTTTTTTGTTTTCATCACTTCTGTTATAAACTGGCTATATCTCAAGTATAATGATAATGGACTTTTTAGGCTTAATGCTGTTTAGGTAAATCACTTTTAAACTGCTCTGCTTTACTGGCTGGTCAGGTATACATTTTTGTTAGGTTTACCATTTTGCTGTTCGTGCACTGTAGGTACCGATTTCTGAACACAAGTGAGATTGTATTAAGTGAAGTATACTAGAAAAGAATGAGATGAAGGCAGTAAACCACGTTGGGGTCTCATTTATAAAGCTTTGGTCCGAATTTCACACATAAACGTCAGGATTTATAAAAGAAAACTTGACAGGGAAATGTGTGTACCGTATATACTCTCGTTTAACTCGGGTCTTGAAACCCGAAAAGTTGATCATAAAATCAGATCCCGACTTATACGCCCGTTCAAAAGTACTACGCTGTATTTTTTTTTTTTTTTTCATCTTCTTGCCTCTTCCAATCTCACATTAGTTTCTCAGACACACAGAATTTTGTTGCAGCAACGCAGTTACCAATTTCTTTTGCCACTTCAATGACTTTTAATTTAAAGCTAGCTTCATATTTTCTTCTGATCGAACGCTATATCGTAGATAAGAGATGCTCTTACGATAAAAGTGTTTATGAGGGTGTAAGATACAAAAAACGCAAAACAGTGCAAACATCGCTTTGGAATAGTTCGGATATTACCGTGTGGTCACATAGGCACAATGCATAAAAAAAAAAAAGGCCGTGTGCTCCATGGTTATTCAATCAGGTGGGCATTAGCATATCTTAATCTCTTGGAACAATAGTGTGAGTTTTCCGCATTTAACTCATACAACGACATTATAAAATACCAGAAATTATATGGTAAAATCAAGCCCCGACTTATCCACGGGAGAACTTAAACACAAGTATATTCAGTATTTTTACGGCAACTCTGACCCATGCATATGCAACATTTCAGAGAACTGGGAATTTAAGACACCCTTTATCAAACAGGGAACTGTAGCCATACCGCCTAAATGACGATTCACGTGTATAATAATTCTTTTCGTCAACCTGTTATTAGAATGGCAAACACATTACACCTCAAAAACAATTAATATGATGCAGTGGTTGTATTTTTGTTTCTTTTAAGGGGGCCAACGCTGTGTACTTACACTGAACAACTTTTTTTTTTTTGTCAGTTGATATCAACTGTTTATGGTTCAGGTCAACAGTGTCTCAGCCAATCTTCACTCCATCTTGCCTGCTGTTTCTGGAATCCATTAACTGACTGTCTTTGGGAAGTGGGAGTAAAACTTAAATACTTGGAGAAGTTCAGACGGACCCCTGTAAAATGTGCAAACTCCCAAAGACATCGACTGGCCTGGGTTTTAAACCCAGTTTCTGGATGCATCAGTATGTGGCAGCTGTGGTTAATCACTGTGCCTTCATGTCTCCACCAACTTTAAGTCAGCCAGTCTTTATTTTTTTCACCATTCAAGTGTCTTATTCACTCTTTCTAAACTTCTTTTATTGTGCTTTTTGTGTTTTCCTTTCTGTCATTCATTTTCTCAAGAAATATTGCCCGTGTTCCAATTGTGCACTAGGGCCTTGTTTATTTATTAATCAGTGGTTAATGATATTGAGTCTTTGTTTGGCATTCTTCATAAACGATGAGGTATGCCTACGCATGTGGCTGTGTGATGCGGCCGAGTTCGGAGCATGCACACGTGGATTTATTTGGCTGCAATCCATAACAATCACGCTCATACTTATTAACGTATCCACCCCACTTCAGATAATTAAAGCAGTTTCCTACTTCCTTGAAGCCACGTTCAGAGATATTTAGAAGATATGTGGCAATTTGATGACCTGCGCACTACATTATCAGACTCAGAAATCCACTCTTCTGAGGTGCTAGTGATTGCTTTTAATTCCTACGGTAGATGAATTCCCCTGCACCGCTTCACCTCTTCATTCATCTTTGCAATGAGAGGTTAGATAGTGTCATGGCCACATGGTTAGTGTCTGAAGAAAAAGGCAGGCACAACTGAGGATCACGTCCCTGCTGTCCAAAGGGAATGGAGGTGAAAGGAGGTAACGGGCAGTAATGTCACAGAGACCTCACATCTTCATCAAGTGAAAATGTGGGCTGACAATACACGGCATTAAAACCATGAAAAGATAACTACAGGCCAAATTTGTCTGGCCTTTGAGCTGTTGCCATTTTTTATACTATTATGTCTTAATATATTGTATTAAAATATGTTAAATGATAATGTGGACTCGCTGAAGTGCTCAGCATTTCCCACGTAAACAAATTCACCCTTTTATCCTTTGCTTTTTGAAAGGCAAGTGCCCCATGTGCTGAGAATGGTGAATCTGCCCGAGTGGCAGGTTTAGTAACCATAGAGTGGTGGTCTGATGTACTCAGTACAGTTTTGGAATTTGTATCCTACAAGTACTGATGCTCTTTCTGTCAGTTATGCTCTTCTTATAGGGACCTTGCCTTCAATTTCACATATTGCGGTTTATTTAAGAGCACGTGATTCTGAAATACATTTTTTTTGCTAATGTCTTACCATCACCAGTCCCCACTAAATCCATTTCTGGATCATGGGTGCACTCAGGTTTTTTGTATTCATTTCTTTGGCTTCAGTACCCTGCAGTCTCATAACTGGTTGGATGGTTTGCTTTTGTCTCTCACTTATTTTTGGTGAGATGTTCAGCCTTTTTTTTTTTTTTTTAAATAACTATACACAACATTTATTTTTGCATTACTCGCTGCTTTGAGTACCATGTTTGATTAACCATCTTAACCTGATTCCACTGTTCATGCCAGTAACAGATGGACAAGAAACTTTGAAGAGAAAGATAGCAGTCTTAAATGTATTTTTTTTCTTTCAAAATGGGGGCAGCTATTTAAAATTCATTGTCTACACTCATCGCCCACGTAATTTAAATGAACTAAACTCAAGATTCTTAAACAAACAACCAAAATCCCTTTGGCAAGTCTGTGCAATGTAATGAGTGTGCATAAGAGGGGGAAATGTTTCTATCAAGATGGATGTCACCCTTGGTGTATTATTTTTTAAAGCTACATTTTTTTCCCCCCACTATTTAAAGACATGTGAGATCAGAGGCTCATAACCGTGGATGGTATGGCACATTCAGTAATGCTGGGCCAGGTTAGCTTTAGCACAGGAATAAGGAGATGAGCATTATCCACAGATCCACAAGGTCAGCATCATACATACACACTCACTGAGCTGCATATCAGGTACATTATACTAATATAATACTGGGTGGGGCCTCCTTTTGCCCCTAAAACGGCCTCAGTTCTTCATGGTTTGAATTCCACAAGATTTTGGAAATACTCCTTTGCAATTTGGGTCCTTGTTGACATGATTGAATCATGCTGTTTCTGTAGACATCTCAGCTTCACATTCATGATGTTCATCTCCCATTCAACCACATCCTAGAGGTGTTCTATTAGAGTCAGATGCGGTGACTGAGAAAGCCACTGAGAACACAGAACTCATTTTCATGTTCGTGAAACTAGTTTGAGATGAATTTTGGTGTGGCACATGCTGGGTACATTATCGTGCTGGAAGTAGCCAATAGAAAATTAATAAATTAAGGCCAACAAGGGAAAGCACATGGTCAGCAACAATGTTTAAATAAACTCTGGCTTTCAAGCAATGATTGATTGGTATTAAACAGCCCAATGTGGGACAAGGAAACATTCCCCACACCATTAAACTACCACCACCAGCCTGGACTGTTGACACAAGGCAGGTTGGATGCTTGGATTAATGCTATTGGCGCCAAATTCTGATCGTACCATCCGTATGCCTCTGAAGAAAATCTAAATTCATCAGACCAGGCTAGGTTTATTCAGTCTTCAGCTGTCCAATTTGGGTGTGCTCACTGTAGCCTAGGTTTTATATTCTTGCCTAAAAGGAGTAAAACCTGACGCAGTCTTCTACTGTTGAAGCTCATTAGCTTCAAGGTTCAACATGTTGTGCATTTTGAGTTGTTTTTCACCACACAGTTGTACAGGGTGGTTATCTGAGTTACTGTAGCCTTTCTGTTACCTTGAACCAAATCTGGGTCATTGTCTTCTGACCTATAATATGAAAGTCACAACCAAAATTGCAATTTGCCAGATAAGGCTGCATTCTTCCAGTCATTCAGTCATGCACTTTCGTGTATCATGTATCACTGTACCCTCGTCTTCCTCTTCTTTTCCCAAGAGGACTGCAACCTGGCATGGTCGTCTTCTTTAGTTCCCTCTGCTTCTGTGTCCAACGTATTGTGTTTTCTGAGACGCCTGTCTACACACCTCTGTTGTAAAGAGCTGTTACTTGAATGTCTGTGTCCATTCTCTCTGACTTTTCCCATTAACAGGTCATTTTCACCCACAGAACCAGCAAGTTTTGTTTCCATTCTCTGTGAACTCTATAAAGACTATAGTGTGTAAAAATCAAAGCTGTTGCTAAGATGCTGTAAACACCTCATCAGGTCTGAAAAGTCATAAAGCAGTCAGTGCTGCTTAGATTAATCGACCTGTCCATTCCAGTTTGTGGTCAAACAATGACTAAACGTCTTGCACATGAATGCATACTATATAACGACCCGTGGCCATGTGATTGGCCGTCTGGAGGAGTCCATCACACATATATATCAAACCTGTAGTGAAACCTGATTTTAAAGTGTGAGCTGTTTTTATGTTGGCTAAATAGGTTCATGGAGTCATTATGTTCAGAGACAATAAAAGTTTTTCTTGTATGAGCGATTTAACTTGCAACACAACACCTCAATGTTTACTCAAAACCAAACCGCAGTGGGCGTTTCAAATAGAACGTGTTTCTAAGCTGTAACAGTGAAATGTGGGAAAATGGTATCACTTTAACTAATTTAACTGATAATTTCTACTTTGAGTTTAGGTAGTTACTTCAATTAAGGAAGACGCAAGTTTTAAGGTAGTGTTGTACTTTTCAGTCATTAAATCTGTATCACCTCTGACTCCGAACCCTCCACTGCTCCTATTCTGTGTATACAGTACAGGATCTTCATATAATATTATATCATCAACCACCACCACCTCACACTAGAACAAAGTACCTCCTTAAAATCATCTGTGCACAGATGAAAAGGTGCCGATGTCCTTGAGTGCACGTAATCTTTCAGAGATAATGCAATCCTAGCCGCTCAGCTTCAAATAAGTTCTTCTGCTTCAGCAGTCAGCTATTGATAACCTGTGATTCGATTTGTCCATACCTTGTGAGGCGCAGAGGCGAAGACTGAAGCTAGGGCCAAAGACAGACAAGGATCAATGAAGTGTCTGCCCACGGCGAACATCACGCCTTGCTTTCACCGTCATTCTGGGTGAGATAATTCTGAGAATGAACTGTAATCCATTTAATGAGACTGAAGGGCCTTAAATAATTTATTAAACCTTGTTTGGTCATCCTTAGGCCCATTCTTTTCCAATCCTCACAGTGTAAGTCCACAGACATTTTTACTATATCCCTTGCCTTACTCTTCTTTCACCTTTGTATTTTTATGTGCACCCTGTGTTATTTGGGATGGCAGAAATTAGGTCGGCCTTTGAAACCAAAAGCATTGATTTGTTTCAGTACTACTTTTGTACCATTAATAGATGGATGTCAGCTGTTTGGTGTCAGCGTGTGCCGGCAGAGACATTGATTGCTGGAGGCCTCTGGCCATAGCTGACTTTTGCAGCTGGTTCTGCAGGCAAGTTCATTTTTGTGCACAGTAAGCGGCCAAGAAGGGGGCTCATTTTTTAGCTCCAGTTCATCTGATTCAGAACAAAAGATGGATGGCTCTTATGATCTCGGCCACACGGCACCTCCTTTTCCTTTGTGTTTTTTTTAAAAAAAATGCTAGGTAGGTGCTGTTAGCATGGTGGTGTGTATGCTTCATAGCTTCTTTGTTTTATTGTTAGCTGCTGCCTGATTTTACTCAGTTGGAAGTCACAACACCCTGTATTTGACAGTGGCTTAGATATGTGCTTTATTACCAGCAATTGGGGAATAAACAAATCTATTTAATCGATATAAACCCAGCCTTTCTAGGAAATATGGCAGCCTAATCTTGAATGTAGTTCTTGTTTTTCAACTCAAAGTGCAATTTTTATTTTTTGAGATCCCGAAACTCCTCTAGCTACAGGGTGTACCAAAACTTAATCAATGCAGGCCGGGACTGCTTGTCCATCGCCAAGGCAATCGCAGGTTCGCAGCCTCACCACGTAACATGCCAGTAGCCAATGGTTGATACAGGGGAACAGTCTAACCTGGCCACTAACATGGCACCATTACTGCTTATCACACATATTATAGATCTGTGTGTATTAAAGTGGTAGCTCCTATTCGAAAAAAGACTCTGACTGTGCCTGTTTTGAAAATAAATAAAGTTGTTTTTCCTGAAGCTTGTGGACTCGGCGTCTTCTCTTGGGTGCAAGGCAGTGACTCACGCGTCACAGTACAAACACTGAATGTAGCGACTCATTGGTCAGCGATGTGAAGACCGGCCTCGACCACGAACAGACGCTAAAACAACTATGTCCGAAACGCACCCTTTGATTGTGTTTCCATCCTCCCAGTGCAGCACAATGCACCAATCAGTCACAGTCCTGCCACCTCCACTCCTTTCTTGTCAAGCTCCGTCACGCTACCTCCCAACTCCGGCTCTCTGAATGGAGGGAGGCGGCCCCTTTTATACTGTACCTGGATGTGCTTCAGGTGTGGTGGAAGTTCTGCACGAGCACCCGGAAGCACATCAGGTGTATCTGTCTTCGGGCTTAGTAGCACGTCCTGTTGTGGCAGAAGGGCAGCAGTCCATGTTGCCTGGAACATTTGGGTGTCCCCTGGCAGTGGCCAAGTGCCCCAACAGGGTGGAGGTTCCCAGCTCCGATGTTGTGGCTCCTCTGCACCCCAGGGCGGTAGCTCTCTCATGTCCCGGTTTAGGTATTGGCGCTCTCCCGGTCCTTCCACGTCCCAGGCATCTCGACTGTGCAGACGTCTATCACAGCGAATAACTCCCATCATAGCGGGCACAATGGAGTGAAGGTTGGCTGAGATATTTCAGAACCGGTCGGGCAACTCCCTGAGAAGTGACAACAGATATAAATGGACGAAAGACCAAGAAAGGTCTTCAGTGCAAATATGCAGCATTGGCCCTCTTTAAAGGGAACTAAAATACGCCCTGTGCATCATATTCATCACTTCTCAGGTTTAATGTTTGTCACCTCAACACATGCTATAATAACTGCTTGGTATGATATGTGTGAGTCATTTGCTGTGTTTCTGTACTTGATCAAGAGTGCCCCCAAGATATTTAATTATGTATGTGCAAATATTCCAAAATCTGAAAATATCCAAATCGTTCGGGTTAGGAATACTCAATGTGTATAAGAAATAGCAAACATGCGCAAAATTGCAAAGAGCAGCCCTGGGTGTGCAACACTAGTGTCTTAGACGTGTCTGTTCTTTGCATACCTTGGATTTGTGTATCAGCAGCAAAGTCAATATGTACAGTAGTTAGAAAAATTCAAGTAAATCAAACTGAACAGATATCTGACTGTGGTCAGTTAACAATCTGATCCATCTGCAGGTTTAAATTGCCTTTATGCATGGAAAAGTCAAGCCTTAGGGCTAAAATGTGGCACCCACCCTGTAAGGCATGGTTGGAGATGCAGGCGAGACCAAAGCCATGGCTGTGTGTTCCATGAGATCTGTATAGTTACATTTATGTGTGATGCATGATAAAAGGTTAAAGCAGGTACCAAGAGCTACTGTAGGTAAGAACTATAATTCTGTATTGCAGAGTCCTTTTCTTTTCTTTTTAACCAGATAAACGATGAAGCTGCCAGCTTGGGTCATTTCACATTTGCAGGGCATAAAAGCAGATTCTGCAGGAATTTCTTTGATATGTGTGATCAAGACAAGTGTTACGATCGAGCCTGTCTTCTTACCATATAAAACAGAAACAGGGTGAAATCGAGCTCAAAGCAGTGCTTCCAAGCTCTATCAATTATGCTAGGAACAGACTGTAATGAAGTTCAAGAAATGTGTGCTCGAGGATAAAAGGCAGCAGCTATAAAGGATGGAAAAGCTGGATAGCAAGCCCCAAGTCTGAGGCTCTCAAGGCAGAAGGCCAGCATGTCTTGGAGATGCAGCATACGCTTGAAAAATGAAAAGCTGCTTTAAAATAAAAGTCTTGCCTTTGAGGGTCTCTTCGATCTTGGGATTTATTGTTGAAAGGATGAGCTGTAATTGCAAAGTTCCACTGAACATTTTGCAAATATCTTTTCTATTGTTCAGAATAAAAATGTACTTACTGCATGCTACTTCAGATCATTGCCTACTTGGCACTGTGGCTTGGGAGAGATGAACCTGAACCTCAATCTGAAAGCTATGCCACCTGGAATATTGTACAGCTGGCACAGTCACCCATAGAGAAGAGGCTCTGGAAGAGTATCCGGGCAAACGGTGATCCAACACGTAAAGCGTGGGTGTCAAGTTCAATTTTACTGTGGGACAAAAATAACATTTTATATACCTAATGTGGACCAAAATATCTAAACGGTCAACTACTGCTACATTATCTTTACAAACAAGACACAGGTGCCTCTCTACTTGTCACAACTTTATATTCTGCCTTGTATTTCTCTTGCAACTGTCTTCTATCTTTATCAGCTTTTCAGCAGGTTAGGAAAGCTACCAGCAGCCACACGACCAAAATTATGTCAGCATATAAAGTCGAGTGAGAGCAGCAGTCAGTACACATGCAAGAATTAGGATGGCAGTTGGCCACATTACAAAAAAAAGCTTGGTGCTGGAATACAGGTCACATTTGGAATACTTTGTTGTATGCATACAGCAAGTTGTGGAGAACACATACTTTATGATCTTTTCAATTTTTCATATCAGTTGTTAAGAATGAGTGAGACAAAAGAGCATTCTGGACCAGGTTGGGATTATTTATAAAAGGAAAAAAAAACTGCTGTGACAAAGATAGAGGGTGTAGCAGCCACCCAACCCAACATAGACAGATGCAGGAGGCACACTGATAAAACACAAATGTTTTATTTTGTTTTTCTTTAACACTAGAATTACCAGAGCCTACGAAAAAACTCGTAGATCCGTCAACCTTAAAACGCTTCACACCTCTCCATCAGCAGCTTTTGTCCTTTAAATGTTTTGATAAGCAGCAAGCAGTCTGCTATCACATCCCCCACCGGCACACAGTTTTCTTAGCTCAAGTCTGTTTAAGTCAAGCAAAATGACACCCTTTATAAATACTACATCGTTATTTGGAACACTTGCATTTCATGTGTGTGCCGTGTCTACAACAATCTATGTAAGCACATCGTTAAAACAGAAACGTGTTTTTCATATTTTAGTAATAATGGACAAAATGTAGACATGAAGTTTAAAAAGTGTGAAACCTGAATTCCAAATATCAAAGAAACAGTTTCACAAAAGGTACAAATATAACAGAACAAGTGCGCTTCCATTCAAAACTATAACTGCAGAAAAAGAACCCGCGTTACGGTGCGACATTCACATGCTTTTGCTATGACTGTTTCGGTGGGGCAACAGTGTCAGCTGTTGACTGGTAATCAAAACTTCACGGGTTCGATCCCAGACGAGTCCGATTTGAAAAGTGAGCTGCTCGTATTCTTACTATTTTAGAATAAAAACATACATTTGATTTCAGTCTAACAGCCGGTGTAATATATGATACTCGTAAAGGTTAGGTTTGTTTTTTTTGTTCAGTTTTATTCTCTCGGCTGCGTTCACGATCCCAACTCCATACCGAACGCATTTGACACTACTGTTTTCACATAGACGCGCTATAACAGAGGTTAATTCTAGTGTTAACTGTCTTCCCTGTTTCCCACAGGCACAACACAGTCCCAGTAAGCACAACCATTACACAAAATACTTTATCTCTCATCTCTCTTCTCCTCCACTCCTCTCAGCAAGCTTTGTCTCCCTTTTCCCGACTCTGGCTCACTGAGAAGTCTCTGTTGGCCTGGAAGTGCTCCAGGTACTTATTGCCCCATTTCTGGCTGCACTTCCGGGTGTGGCTGAAGAACTGCCCACACGGGTTCAGGAACAGCTGCAGTGCCCCCAGATCCCAACTTGGCTGTATCCAACTCCATCTCCCATGAAGCCCTGCGGGAGTCTGATGTACCGCTACCGCCCGGGGGGCTGGACTGACATCTAGTGTTCCGGGGGAGGTAATGCTCTGTCCGTGCTTGTTCCCCCAGAACATACAAGGAAGAGGCGTCCGCCACACTGCAAATCAAGCCTTGATAACACAAAAACACTCCAGAAACTGTCTTGTGCTGGTTTGTTAGAAGCCACTTTCTGAGTATGCGATTTGCCCTTTTAAAGATACCCAACATGTCACTCATACACATTGCATAGGTAACACCATCATAGAAATTTTGTTAAAAAATGGTGGTGTATGATAACATTACAAACAGATAATTAATAAAAGGCGGGGAAAGACTTAATCAAAAATTGAAAAAGAAAAGCATTATTTTTTTTATTAAATTGTGACAAAACATCAAGCAGGCTAATGTGTGTGAAGGACCACAGGCTCAGGATGCCGCATTAAGGATTTTAAATCCCAGTATCAATGGCTTAGAGGCTTTAATTGATTCCCTCTGAAGATCTACAAATGGCAGTAAATGTAGAACACCTGGTTTGCATCCAGTGCAACTGGGAAAGGCTTCAGCCCCCACTATCCAGTATCAATAAACAGTAAGAACAGTTAGCTCAGGTAGGTGTAATTGTGAATTTCCTGATGCAGCTACTTAACATGCATAGGTGAAATATGTGATTAAAAATAAGAGAATTTCTTCAGGGAGGCAAAATAGTGGGGCAGTTGCTCACACTGCTGCCATTTAGATCCTGCATCTTGGGTTTGAATCCTGTACCAGGACATTGAATATTCTCCCTGTGTCGGTGTGCGTCTTTCTCGGGGATTTCCAGTTTTCCCTCTCACATCACCAATAATATTCTGATTAGGGGAAATGATGACTTTAAATTCTATAGCGTATGAATGAGCCTTGTGATGGACTGGCATCCTGCCCTGACTCAGTGCTGCTATCTCTGAACTGAGATGAGAAGGGTTGAGAATATTATATTGCTTCTGTTCAAGGAGTGGCATTGTGGCACAGTGCTAATACTAAAAAAAAAATAGCGTTTAGAAGTAAGACCAAAGCCAGAGCTATCCATCCATCCATTATCCAACCTGCTATATCCCAACTACAGGGTCACGGGGGTCTGCTGGAGCCAGTCCCAGCCAACACAGGACGCAAGGCAGGAAACAAACCCTGGGCAAGGGCGCCAGCCCACCGCAGGGCACACACACATACACACATGCCAAGCACACACTAGGGACAATTTAGAATTGCCAGTGTACCTAACCTGCATGTCTTTGGACTGTGGGAGGAAACTGGAGTACCCGGAGGAAACCCACACAGACACAGGGAGAACATGCAAACTCCACGCAGGGAGGACCCAGGAAGTGAACTAACTGCAAGGCGGCAGTGCTACCCACTGTGCCAAGCCAGAGCCAAAACTAGTTAATCTTTGAGAGGACACTGGCATCAAAGGCATTTGGCTGCCACATCTGATGTTTTACAACAAAAGAACATAAAACGTTTGACAAAACAGAAGATAATCATTCAATCCTTTAAGGTAGTTTGTTTAGCTAATAGCTAAGCTGTTCTAATATCTCGTCCAGATTCTTCTTAAAGGTTACCAAGCTTTCTGCTTCAGCTGCATGTCTCTGTAGTTTGTTCCAGATTCCCACAACTCTTTGCTTAAAGAAGTGATCCTGAGTTTTGTCCTAAATGCACATCCTGTTAATTTCCACTGGTGTCTTCGAATGTGTGATTAGCGCTTAAGTTGAAATAATTCTGGTGGATCTGCTTTATTGTGCCTTTGAGAATTTTGGATTGGGTCCCCACGCGTTCTCCTCTGCTTGAGGCTGGACAGGTTTAGTTCTCCGAGTCTGTTGGAGTAGGATATCTTGTTATGTTCTGGGATGCACTCCTCTGCACAGCGTCAAGATGTGTTTTGGTGTTTATGTTCAGAACCTCATTCACAACTGTTAATTTATTTTGTTAAGGAGTTCCCTGCCGTGGAAGAAGATGGAGTGAAGTCCAAGGACGCCCACAGTACATCTGGCATCCTGCAGACTCTGTGGCAATGGGAGGATTCAAGACTGAAGATGGTGTCTATAGGCCTGGCTATCCTAGCCTTCATCATTATTTACAGCATGGAGAAATTGGGCTAAAGGACGTTTAACCTGACCAAGCAAGGCTTCGAGTAGTATGGTATGGGTGTGGTGGAAAGAGGGAGGAAGAACATAGAAAGATTGCTTGATGCAAGTCCAAGGTCAGTGGACTGTACAGCTGCTGCTTATTATTAAATCAGTAGGGTCATAAAAGGTAATAAAAAAATATGCATTTGAAAATTGGAATGTCTGAGACTGAACATAAGCCAGGTGATGTGTCCTTCAGGAAAAGCCAGGTTCAGATGATTGCATTTGGGCCATTTGTTGGTTTTATTTTTTGCTCTGATGTATGTATGTTATGTAGAAACTGTTTTTATTTTTAAAAGATTTTATGGCAATGTACAGCAGATTGTGCTCATTTTTATTTCCTATGTATATTCAGTTTTATTGTTTGGAAGCCTAAATAAACTCCATCCAGTCTTTCCCAATCCTTAGATGTTATGGTATATCTGTGTTGGTTTCATCACCTTCATGTGCAGTAATGAAGGATTCCAATGTGTGTATGCATTTATGTGTAGGAGGAAGCCAAATATTTTGCTTCTGTGATTAAGTCAACGTTTTTGAGTAGTAAGAAGGAAGGGCAGCCCCTGTATGCCACACGGAACTCACATGGCGTTATTTTAAATGAAAACATTCCCCATTTCCTTTGTCAACATACAACATAAGAATTTTACACTTGTCATTCCATTAGAGCATGATATGTTAAATGTAGTGGGGGGCCATTGAGGCCATCAGCCTTGTTTAGTGACCTAATAGCTTAGCCATCCCAAAGTCTCATCCCAGTGGTTCTTAAAAATAGCCTGGTTATCTGCTTCAGGTACACAATAGTATATGCTGTATATTCTCGAAACTTTGTGTCTTCAATGCACATCCTTTTAATTTTTAGTGTTTTTTTTGAAAGAAATGACCTAGTGTCCATTTTTTAAAACAATAACTTCAAAAGGACTACCCAAGTTATTGACCACCTATGGCCCCTTCAGACTCTGTTACTCCGTTTCCCACTATCGTATTGAACTATTCTCATTGTGTATTCCGGTACTATTTCTAGCAGCTGTGTCATTATGGTGCCATTGTATCCCTTTCCTTATGGGTGCACCTCTCAAACCGCTTACACTACCCTGTTTTTTCTTTCTGTTCAGAACTCAGTTTCTTCACCCTCACTTAAAACTTGGGTGTCCAGCTGACCTTTCTGGTCTCAGTTCTTTCCTATTTAAGTTTCTTTTCTTTTTCTCACCAAGTCTTCAGGCTGTGTCATTGGGGCCCAGCCCCTCTCTGATTGATGTCCTCACCTGGAGAATCAGGCTGTGAACTTGGGGCCTCGGAGTCAGTAACCAGCAACTTACCCATTTCTGGTAATGGAGACCGCCTTTGGCACAGTGGCAGGGAAGGCTGTTGTCTGAAGGGCCCTAGTTTGTGTGCCAATGCTGCTGTGTCAGGGACGATGAGCAACTGAGAAAGGGGGCATTGCCCCAGAGCAAGTTTCTGAACCTGTAACATGGATTCACTAAGGGAAAGGACAAGTGGAGCAATGTCGAGATAGAGAAAAGTCCATTTATACCTCATCCGACCACACTGTATATAAACCAGTCTGCTGGGGTCTCTGACCTGAAGAGGGTTCCACCCACACAAATACAGCCAACCACCAAGCTCTTCTATGCCTCCAGCCGTCTCCTTAGTATTTCCAAGTCCAAATCTCCTTTCCATTTGACTTTTTCTCCATCTGTTTAATTTAAGGATGTTAATGAATAACCTCTGGCTCAATTAAAATACATTCAGAGTTTAAACCAACTAATCTTATTGATTAATTTAAATTTGTGCTGGGTAATTTACTGTCTGGCTGCACTGCGGTATCCGATGTAGATTCAGACATGTTGTTCAATTAATTAATAGGCCTGTTAGGGTAATACTTAAGTTACACATCAGACTTCTTTACATCCAGAAACAAAACAGAAATATTTAGTGAAAATGGAGCTTGCTTGACAAAGTTCACTTTGGGTGAATTTCTTACAATGGAGAGATGAAGTAAGCAGCAAACTGTTATACAAAAGCGGCATAACTGCAATGCGTTATCACCTACAAAATAAGCAGATCAATGATAGCGCCTACCGTATCAGCAGCTTTAGGAAATTAAAACTTAGGATCACCAGTCAGAGGAAATCACATTGAGGGTGTGAACAATGATAGAAGAAGTCATCATGTTTCTATTCAAAGCTTTCAGCAGCCAGTCCATTTTCTTGATCTAGGGTACCACATTCCATCTAGAGGTATGTTCCCCAGAACAAATTTTTACCAAAATAACTGGATGATGGATACCAGCTGACCATTGAACTGGCCTTACAGTTGGGTTATTTCACAATAATGTGCCAATAGGTAGCACACAAAATTTTCCAGCCATTAATACAGAGGGCAGCCTCAGCAAGAATATAACTGCTACCATGTAGACTTACTCGCAAAATGGCCGCATAGGTTCACGATAATGCACAAAACAATGTAGCCATGAAATTACCCACCTTTGGGAGCCAGGCTTCAGTAGCATATTTGGCTTAACCACTGCAATTTTCTTTCAATTCTACATTTAAGATGTATTGTATCCCAGGGAAATCAGTGCTATCAATGTGGCCACTCTTGCCATCAGGCCGGACTGTTAACAGACTCTGCACATGACTGTCCCCCACATAAATAGAAACATGTTGCATACTGTCTCTTACATTTATGAAAAGTATTTTAATGTCAAATTAGTCTCTTACACACATAATAAAACCTTTTCTGGGAAATTAATCCTTGTGTTTTTTAACCAAGTCGAGTCAAGTTGAGTAGCATGCACTGGTACAGTCGGTTGCCGCACCCACTTTACAACAAAACAACTCTGGATACCAGTTGGCAACCCCCCAGGCAGACATGTGGTCCAGTCCCACCCCCTGGAAATGACCCTCTATCTGCCCCAGCCAGGTGTTACGTGGGCGACCCCTTGGCCTGGTCCAGCCACTTGGGTCCCCAACAATGAGGATCTTATGAGCCAGATCATCCTCGGGGAAACACGCCACATGGCCGTAGTGCCATAACTGACGCTCCCTCACAATGCAGGTAATGTGCCTCATTCGGGACTCCATGAGCAACCATTCATTCGACACAAAGTCAAACCAACGGTAGCCAAGGATTTTCCGGAAAGGCACAGTACCAATGGAGTCCAGTCTTCGTCTCAGGTCACTGGATAGCGTCCATATCTCACAACCATATAGTAAGACAGGAAGCACCAGGACTCTATAGACTTGGACCTTCGTCCTTTTGCAGAAATATCGGGAGCGCCACACACCCCTTTCCAGTGACCTCATGACCCCCCATGCTGTCCCAATCCATCTACTGACTTCATAGGAAGAGTCACCAGAGACATGAATGTCACTGCTGAGGTAAGTCATCCTCTCAAAAAGGTCGACACTCTCTCCGCAGACAGACACACTGCTGACGGTGTCAAGGGTGTCACATTTTTATGATAAATGGTAATTATGAAAAGGGGTCAACTATTGTTTAGAAATTGTGATCAAAATTATTTCAAAAGTATAGTCATAGTTTTAGTAATTTTGAACTCCTCTTCAATTCATTTATAATATAACGTGTTTCTCTCAATTAATTGTCAGGTCAACCTTTCATTGTGGAACTCCCTGAGTGAACCTGCTAAAAGGTGCTGAATTTTTGCACAGGATGCCACTTTGGCATTTGTCTCTCAAAAGCTTATCTGGTGCAGTTGTTAAACGTGAAGACAATCATGGCCACCGGACTGAACGAATACAGCCATCAGGTCATTGTAATCCTCCACCACCTGCCATTATCAAACTGAAGCTCTTGGTTTTCAATCCTTGTTTCGTCTGTTGAGCTGTAAATTAGACGGCTGCTGCTTTGAGGCCTGGAAAACATCCCAACTGAGTAAGCCTCCGACGGAAATTGGCCGCACTCTAGTTTACTTGTTGGTATGATTTAGCGGCCTCACGATAACGTATCATACCATATGAGTAATCCTTCGCATTGAAAACTCTGTAGTTTGTAGGCTTGTTCAATGAGGTGCAGTAGGGGTTAGCTGATCTTACCAGAGGTTGGACACTTGAAATCTTACTCTTATGCCATATGATTCAAATTATCAGGCGTATTTGCCTTTTTTTTTATAGCACTCATACTATACTTTCATTTATCAATAATTCCATTAATTTAGTGAACCCACTTACTCCATCAGGGTGCCATTTAGAGACATTCAGAGTTGCTGTACCTGTGGCAATAAACGAGCTGAATGATTCAACTCAAAGCTCATGTCAGATTAAAATTGTTAGCAGCTTTGAGTGATGCTTGTAGAAGCACAGAGCATACAATGGATTAACAGCGTCAATGGCCTGTAGTGTTTCTTGAAAAAGCCAATAGGGGCTAGCAAGGACTGAGAGCCTAATATAATTGAGAAAAGGCCCGCTAAGGATTTTGGTGAGTCACTTGTTGGTTAACAATCACATAGGGTACTGAGAAGATGAGGCTGATAACATCCACATTACTAGGGCAGTAAAGGAAGAGCGCCACAGTAACTGTGTACTTCATGAGATTTTGAATCTTTTTATGGTTTTCATGTAATAGAAAAGCAAAAACGAATAAATGTGCATTTTTATGGTAAAATCATGGGCAGAAATTGTGCATTACCTTCTGGTTTCAAATTGGTCATTCTCGGGTGCCTCGGTAGGGTTACACTCATTTCCAGATTCAGATTAGAACATGTGGTGGTCTCGAGAGACTCCCATAAGGAAAGAGCTTTTGGTAAGCAGTGGAGAAGGAGTAGGGAACACATCACAACATTTGAATTGATTTGTCTGTTTAGCTGATGCGTTTATCTTATTTGGCTCGCAGATCAGTACAACGCCCTTCAGTTGTTTGCCCGTTCTTGTGAGTGCCATCAGGGTAACACAGTGGGTCACTAATGAGGGCTTGAAACGAATGACAGCATTGTGTATTACAGGCCAACTCAAGACTTGCGAGTGCTCCCCTGCTTTACCGCTGCTTCAGTGCAGATGTGGAATGGAGGACGCGGTGAGAGGAAGTTAAAGACACCATTAAACAGAAGTTAATATTGTTCAGTGCACCTTAACCTCTGTTGGCAATTGAATTTTATGTCCACCTATTTTTATAATGATTTCATAGCTGATTACAGTGTATTTCTTTTATGTAATGTCTTTCATGTGTACAATATATATTGTATTTATTGTCATACCTTTTTATCTACAGTATTTGATTTTATAGTGTTTTTATAACAAATTAATCATGTGAGAAAGTAAGTACACCTCTTTAACGTGATCTTATCAAGAATTGATCTTCATTTGAGCAGTATCTTTGGTAAAGGTGATAATAACAAACACCACAACACATTTACTTTACTGTAAAGCGACGGGCGCTGAGCAGACTCCTGACAGTCATGGACAATCCACTACATCCACTGAACAGGATCATCTCCAGACAGAGGAGCAGCTTCAGCGACAGACTGACAGACTGAGGAGATCGTTCCTCTCCCACACTATGTGACTCTTCAGTTCCACCCGTAAATGTTAACATTATACAAAGTTATTGCCTTTTGTTTTTAACTGCATTTTTATCACTGTTTGATAGGGTTTAATTTTATTTTTTATCAGTATGCTGCTGCTGAAGTATGTGAATTTCCCCTTGGGATTAATAAAGTATCTATCGATCGATCGGTCCAGATCTAATTATGCAATTTTCATTACGCTATAACTTATTAAGTTTATTACATAGAAAGTCACCCGAAAAATCCTAGACCTTCGAGAAGTGTGCGAACTGACAACATGAAGAATCGTCTTTGCGCCGAATTGGAATCAGATACAGATGATCAGAATATCATTAGAGAGCATCTTGTCTGACGCAGTCTTATCTGAACCTCAGACGTTTGGGTCGGTTTGCTCTTTGTTTTGTAGAAGTGCGTGTTATCGTTTTAGAAAGAAGGTTAGAGACATCTATGAGTCTAGGAAAGGATTTAAAAAGATCTCCAAACAACTAGATATTAACATTTCCACTGTCTGGAAGATCATCTATATGTGGAGAAGATTTCAAACAAATCCCATCTTAACAAGGTCAGGCCACCCCAGCAAGTCCAACCTTAGAGAAGAATGCAAGACACTGAAAGAAGTCTCGAAGAACCCCAGAATTTCATCAAAGTGCATGAGCCTATCACTAGAAAGAGGTTGCACAAATGAGGCCTGTATGGGACGTGTGTCCGGAGGAAACCTGTGCTGTCAAGAAAGAACATCAGGGCAAGAGTAACATGTGGCCATGAACACCAAGGTAAAGACCATTACACTTCTGGAACAGTGGGCTCTGGACAGACAAGGTTGTTTGGCCACACTGTATTGGAAGACATGTTTGGTGAAAAACATATTTTAAGTGCCTTGAGTATGGGAAAGGCGCTATATAAATAAAAACTCTCGGTGGTCTCCGTTGAGAGACTCTACAGTGGTGTGATTTGCCCCTTCCAGTCACACAAAATGTTTCTGATCATCAAACACATTTAACCATTAGTTTGACAGAAGAAATGGATACCAGCTGTCCAGCATGCCGGGCGAAATGGCCTGGTTTGGGGCTGCTTTACTGCATCAGGGCCTAGTGAGCTCACCATAATAGAACCCACTTCATTGTACCAGAATGCTGTTGAGGATGACATGCGATCAACTGTTAGAAACTTATCTACATTGTAAACGTGAATTTTCTGTTTTTGTCACATATTTTAAGTGCCTTGAGTATGGGAAAGGCGCTATATAAATAAAGTGTATTGTTATTTTTATTATTACTTTATAAAACTCTCGGTGGTCTCCGTTGAGAGACTCTATATAAGACAACAGTGACTCAATGACTGACAGAATCTGTCCTCGCCTTATTTGCTGTGATTTTACTGTTCATGTCAAGTTCTTTCAGATGGTAAGCACAGTCCACTGATTGTACGCCACTGTGACCCCCGAATTGAATGGAGGGATGGATGACAGGCGTGTCATGAGGCCCCAGCAAACATCACAAAGCCAGACTGTCAACTGAATGAATGACTGCGTTTAATACTTTCTTAAGGGTAAGCATGATAAAGACTGAGTCTTATGATTGCTAGATTATATATTATAATTTAACCTGATATTACTGCGTTTTCAAGCAGTTTTGCTGGTCCTACACCACAAATACGACCAGCTGTGTTGCTGAAAATACTTAGTAAATATAAAAGAGTCTTGAGCTATCATAATGTGTGAACTCCCAACATGGATGTCCATTATTTACACCACTGGTGGAGTCCCATCTGCTTTTGTTAATGCAACGTGGCAGAACAATCTTAACAGAAAGCTTCATTTAATCAGCTAAGCTCATTTACGTATAATATATTTCAAAGCATTTTAAACACACCAATCAGCATGCACTTAAATAGTGTAGTCCAGAAAAACACCTCTGTGTATTAGAACCATAGAACAATCTAGAAGAGAACCGGCCATTCAGCCCAACAAAGCTCGCCAGTCCTATCCACTTATTTCTTCCAAAAAAACATCAAGTCGAGTTTTGAAAGTCCCTAACGTCTTACTGTCTACCATACCACTTGGTAGCTTATTCCAAGTGTCTATCATTCTTTGTGAAAAGAAAAACTTCCTAATGTTTGTGCGAAATTTACCCTTCTCAAGTTTCCAACTGTGTCCACGTGTTCTTGATGAACTCATTTTAAAATAACAGTCTCGATCCACTGGACTAATTCCCTTCATAATTTTAAACACTTCAGTCATGTCACCTCTTAATCTTCTTTTGCTTAAACTGTAAAGGCTCAGCTCTTTCAATCTTCCTCATAATTCAACCCCTGTAGACCTGGAATCAGCCTAGTCGCTCTTCTCTGGACCTTTTCTAGTGCTGCTATGTCCTTTTTGTAGCCTGGAGACCAAAACTGCACCCAGTACTCCAGATGAGGCCTCACCAGTGTGATATAAAATTTAAGTAGAACCTCCTGTGACTTGTACTCCACACATCAAGGCGCTATATAACCTGACATTCTGTTTGCCTTTCTGAACACCGTAGGGAAGTCGATATCTTAGAGTCCACTACGACTACTAAATCCTTCTCTTAATGTGTACCCTGGATTTTCAGACTTGCCGTTGTGTATTTAAACCTAACATTTCTCCTTCCTATATGTAATACTTTACATTTACTGACATTAAATTTAATCTGCCCAAGCCTGTATGCTGTCCAAGTCCTTCTGTGATGATATAACAGATTCCAAATGATCTGCTAATCCACCTCTCTTGGTATCATCTGCAAACTTAACCATCTTGTTCCTTATATTCCTATCTAAATCATTTATATATATTAAAAATAGCAGCAGCCCCAGCACTGACCCCTGTTGAGCACCACTCTTAACATCGGCCAATTCTGATGAGGTTCCTCGCACCATCACCCTCTGCTTCCTGTGTCTGAGCCAGTTCTGCACCCTTCTACAAACATCACCCTGAACTCCCACTTCTTTTAGTTTGATGCCCAACCTCCAATGTGGCACCTTATCAAATGCTTTCTGAAAGTCCAGATAAATGATCTCATCTGCTCCACTTTGATCGTATCCTTTTGTTGCCTCTTCATACAATTCCAGCATGTTGTAAAACACGACCTCCCTCTTCTGACCCCATGCTGACTGCTCCTAATAACTCCTGTCCTTGCCAGGTGTTGCTCAATCTTCTCCTTCTAATAATTCCTTCCATAAATTTTCCTGTGATGCACGTTAGGCTTACTGGCATATCGTTGCTTGGATCTGCCCTGTCGCCCTTTTTATATCAAGAGAAGATATTTGCCATTTTCCAGTCCTTTGGAATCTCTCCAGTGCACAGTGACTTCCTAAAAATATGTGTCAAGTAATATGTGAAGTCCCAAAATAGTAAATTATTAGGAGTCATTGGTGAATACTTGGTTAAAAGAAATGCGACTTCTTGTATGTAAATTGCTACCAGAGAACAAAATATAAAGTTAAATGTTACGTATGATCTCATTTTGTAGTTTGCATGTGCAGGTCCAAATGTCAGGATGTCTTAGTAGTTAAACAGGGAGGCAGTCTCAAGTTCGTTTTCTCTTCAAGCAGCTAACAGTAAGCCCATTCAAATGCTCTGGTAGATTTATTTGATGCCATTTGGAGGTATGCATATTATTGCTGGCAGCCTTTGCCGGCCACTCCACTCCAGTCCACTCTGCTCCAAACTATCAGTTGTGTTTGTGGCTTGTTATTATGGGATGTCTGCCAAGCCTAAGCAATTCATCCATGCCCTGAAGTCCTCATCCCCATTCAGAGTGGAGTTCGAACAAACCTGAAGTAGAGGACAGGAGAGGAGCATCCCGTTTTCTTTCAGTCCGCTGAAATACCATGTGGAGTGCAGGTTTGTCATCTTTGTGTCTGCTTAACTTTTTCCTTTACAGTTTTGGATTAAACAGAGCAGCATATTTGAATTTCTGCCTAATCAGCCTAATTTTTGCTTTAATATTTGTCAGTTAAGCCCCTTTTAATACCCTCTTGTCTCTATCTCATATTTATTTGGGAGGCAGCAGTAGAATCTGAACAGCCAGAGAGGAGTGCTGTGTGTGAGACCCTCACAGGTCCGCTCACGCAGAGGCTCAACCCAAGTCTGACATACCTCCAACTGCTACTTGCAGGCCTTGGCCTACACAGGCCCAAAATGGGGAACTTGTATTCAAAAACTTCAGGGAGATGGTGGCTGTAAACCTCTGGCTTGTGAACAAATGGACAATGAAGAATATAAAAAAATTAAGATTTATTAACACAATAGAAACATAAAATAGTCAAGGGCAAAAAGAATTTGCTTAAAAGACAAACCACAACAAACAAGTCCCAATATGCAATCCTAAGGCAAATCCAAGAATAAGGAAAGCCAACTCTGACACTAACTTAGTGCTGCACTGCTGGGGCTGCTCTTTCTGGCAGACTTACAAAGACAAAAGGAGGACCCAGCAGCAGTGACGTCAAGGCAGCCCTGCCACTCGGGTGCCACCTACAGAATACAAGGAACATTTAAAGAGAAAGTACGTGAGTGTTAAATCGTAAATTGTATAAGAAATAGAAGTAAAATATTAGAAAACATACGGATGTCTGGTCCTTAAATTTTCTTCCTCAGCTATTCCCATTTTCATATGCGGTCGCTGTTTTTGATAAGACATTTCCACACTCTGCTCCTCAAGCAACATTGAGGGAAGGATGTATACATATATATATACGAGTGTTTTGCAAGACGAGCAAAAATTTTTAATAAATTTTGACTTGATAAACGAGCGATGTCTTGCAATACGAGCAGTATGGATACACTTTGTCTGCTGAGCGTCATGTGATCACAACTGAGCTGATGGTTCTTCTCTCTCTCTCTCCCTTTAGGTCGCTCGCTCGCCCAGTGTGTCTCTCTCTCTCTCTCTCTCTCTCTCTCCTTATCTCACTCACTCACCCAGCGTGTCTCTCTCTCTCCTTATCTCGCTTGCTCGTCCAGCGCGTCTCTCTCTCTCTGGCAATTGGCCAATTGTCTCCTATTCGGTCTGAGTCTGTGTGCCTCACTCATATAGTCAACATCTGTTTACTACAGCATTGTGACTGTGTGTGTGTGCGCTGTGAAGTGCGAGTCCCCATCTTGCTCCCCAAAACACGAAGCTGAGTCTCAGTACTTTAACACCAGCTTTATTCAGCTTGAGACCGCAACAGCGCTGTTATTTATTGTACCGGGATCTTTATAATGTTCCTTGTATGACCCATTGACGACAGGCGCTTATAGCATGTCTGCGATCTTTTTGGATGCGCTTATACGCCGAACTGCTACAGCGCTGGGAGACTGCGATTGCTTTGGGACGCTCTTCCGCGTGTCATCCTGTTGGGTGGAATCCCACATGAGTTTAGAAACTCACAACAGCCATGATTCTTTATAAAAGTAAAGTGCAGGTTAATTTGTATTATGTATTTTTCCTTTATATTTTGTATTAATCATTTTTATATGAATAGTTTTGGGTTGTGGAACGAGTTTCCATTATTTCTTAGGGGGAAATTCGCTTTGATATACGAGTGCTTTGGATTGCAAGCACGTTTTCCGGAACGAATTATGCTCGCAAACCGAGGTTCCACTGTATGCATGTATATATATGTATATATGTATAGATAGATAGATACTTTTATTATATATATATATATATATATATATATATATATATATACACACATATATATGTGTGTGTGTGTGTGTGTGTATATATATATATATATATATATATATATATACACATACATATACATACATACATACATATGTAGAGTGGGACATGTCCGGATGCTCCCAGCACTAATCACTCCTAATCCGGGCCTTTCTCTCACTGTCCGTGGGCCGCCTTTCCTTTCTCCATGGGAGCTTTGTCCTGCTCCTACTCCTGACACTAGCTCCCTGATTGTAGGCGGCCCCATTTATTTCCACCCAGATGTGCTCCAGGTACTTGATGATGCTCCTCCAGCAGCACTTCCTGGTGTGGTGGAAGTGCTGCTCTTGAACCCAGAAGCACTCTGGGTGTCCCTGGAAGGAGCTTCTTCCTTCTTCCCGGGCTCCATGAGGCTCGGGGCGCCCCCTGGCGGTGGCCACAGGCCCCTACGGGTTTGAGCCTCCTTTCTCCTCTCCCAATCCAGGGCAGTTGCCCCCTCGTGGCCCGCAGGACGTATATGCCACCTCCCAGTCCTTCCAGGTGTCTCGGCTGGGTCTGGCCCCCAGCCACCTGTGACTATATATATATATATATATATATATATATATATATATATATATAATATATATATATATATAAAAAATATGCACACACATAGATAGGTAGATAGATAATAATACAAATAACAAAAACCCCAGGCTGACATGTAACACCTAATCCCAGACCATCCGAAGTGGCCTTTGTAAGTGTGCTCTCCATGTCTGTTAATTACAATTTAGTTACTGCCTCATTTAAATTAAGAGAGTTCTTCTGTTCAAAATGCTCCAAATATGACTAAACCAGCTTTTTATTTGCTATTTCACCCCCAAAACTATGCATCAGTCTAAAAGGTCCAAGAACTGAGGAAGTGGGCTGAAGCACCCAGCGATGGCCTCCGCTGTCCTGCTGCTCGTGTGGCAGATTGACCGCTAAATGACTTGTGGGATGGCCAATTATCAGGCAGACCCTTTAAGTATTAGCAGAGCCTGTCGGCAGCCATTAGGAGCACGGCAGCTAGAGTTGCTATCGCTGTACGTCTCGCTTTGGGTTTGTCACATGTCTGATTTGGAGCTCGCTGCAGATCCTCGTGTCATGATTTATTCATGGAACAGCCTGGCATTTCACCAGCCAGAGGTGAACAGATTGCATTAATTAAATGTATTGGGTGGGTGCCAGACATGACAGTCGGTATGCACTCGTAAAAATAAAAAAAAAAATAATTAATGAATTAAATAGATGAGGTTTTCAGAGTCTGTAGAAGTACTCAGACTCTGTACAAAGCTCACATTTTAAATTAGGAAATAATGTTTCTTATAAATGTAGCCTACTGTATGCCACACAAAAGCCCACAGAGCCCTAAAATGGAGTAAATGTGGAAACATCACGACTCCTTAAATATTCAGACGTGTGCTGAGGTGGCCGAAATTAGTCCATCTCTTATTGAACCTGTTCATTCTGTTGACTGAGCACTGAGTGTGAGATGAAGTGCCACTCTGCCACTCAGACGTTTTTAAACCGGTATAATCCGGTTAACAGCTACAGGGGGCTGCAGCCTAGTCTGGAAATATTTGGGCTCAAGACAAGAACCAGACCTGCCATTCCTGCAGTTTTGGGAAAAAGTAAGTGCCCCCATTCAACATATTTGAACAGATAGATGAATAAAAGCAGTGGCTTATTCAACAAAAATATTAATAGATGTCATAGTGTACTGCGCATGAAGTAAGTGCACCCTTGGTCTCAGAAAGTGGCTTCCTGTGTGCCTTTTTGCAAAACTGCAATTAAATATTAGTGCATAATCTATGTGGGGAGGTTCCTATAACCCCCGTAAGTTGAATTGAATTCGCATATTCTATTTCTAGCCTCTCTGACTAAACGTTAT
Organism: Polypterus senegalus; assembly: GCF_016835505.1. Lineage (NCBI taxonomy): Eukaryota > Metazoa > Chordata > Cladistia > Polypteriformes > Polypteridae > Polypterus > Polypterus senegalus. Next base: position 120,090,675 of record NC_053168.1, read on the forward strand.
TCTCAGTTAGTGATCAGCCTTGGCATGTGTAAGGCGTAGAGGGCACATGGTTTTAAACCATGCCTTGCGTGTTTTGCGTGGCAAGTAACATGAAAGACAAAGTACTTAATTAAATGTGCTGCGCCGTACGTTTAACGCGTACAGAAGAATTAAAGTAGAGAAACAACTTAAGTTTTACAAGAAAAGCTGAGTTCAGAGAAGATTTTTTCTGATTTCTTGCCATTTATTCTACGTGCGTCATAACCTTCTTTCTTTATTCTTGTGTGAATTGCTTGTTTTGAATTTTCACTAAATATTTTAAAACAAACTTTTGGACTGAGAGATTTCTTTCGGCACGCTTTTCACCTGTGCTGCAACTCGCCTTACACTCCTGCGGCCATGACGTGTAACACTGAAGGGCGAGGACTGCGGAGTGGTAGCTGTCAGCTCTGTCACACGATTTCTGTGGCTTCCTCTTTAGCACCACAATCTAAGACCAACACGGGTGTGGCACCATTTAAGTGCCGTAATTAAAGAGCTGATGGTTTGGGGGGTTTCCCCTTGTAGTTCACAGGGCTGTGAATGGAGGTTAGAGGTCGATGGAGCTGAATACTTAACCAACATAATGATAATAATAATGTTATTAATTACATTTGTATGGTGCTTTTCTCGCTGGTCAAAGCACTTAGACAGTAGGGAGCCACTTCAACCAGCACTAATGTGCAGCACCCTTATGGATGATGTGACGGCAGCCATTTTTGTGCCCAGTATGCTCACCACACATTAGCTTTTAGGTGGTGAAGTGGTCGGAGGGGATGATTAGGGGGCCAGATTGACTAGGCCACGGTGGGCAATTCAAATTTAGCCAGGACATCGGGATACCCCCTACTCTTTATAAGGGATGCCCATGGACCTTTTATGACCACAGAGAGTCGGGACCTCAGTTTTACATTTCATCTGAAGGACGACGCCATTTTTATAGCCTCGTCACTGCACAGCAGCTTTGGGGTTCACACACAGACCACAGGATTAGCGCCCCCTGCTGGCCTCACCAACACCTCTGCCAGCAGCAACCCAAGCATTTCCTGGGTTGGGCCTGGCCTGGACACACTTAGCAACAGGTGGGTGACCTCTACTTCTGAAGTGACAGGTGGGTGACTGCTGATGAGAGCCAGGACTCAAAAGCAAAAACAGCAACAACTGTTGGCTTCTGGTGTATTTCTCATTTACATAAAGCCCTCTGTCGGCACAGAACATGTACATTGGCATAATATTATTACATATTGAAAAATGAATCAACAAAAAGCATGTGTCAGCTTTCTTTTTTCTATAATGCCACCAAATGTCAATGAAATCAGTCAAAGCATTAGAGATTTTTGTGGTGTAAAGTGTTAGTGTAGATAGGCACTCTACATCGGTATATCTAGTTCTCTGATTGATAGGCACTCTACATCGGTATATCTAGCGCTCTGATCGATTGGCACTCTAAATTGGTATATCTAGCACTCTGATCGATTGGCACTCTACATCGGTATATCTAGCTCTCTGATCGATTGGCACTGTATATCGGTATATCTAGCTCTCTGATCGATTGCCACTCTACATCGGTATATCTAGCTCTCTGATCTACAGGCACTCTACATCGGTATATCTAGCGCTCTGATCGATTGGCACTCAACATCGGTATATCTAGCTGTCTGATCGATAGGCACTCTAAATTGGTATATCTAGCTGTCTGTATACGGTACGTATAATGCAGTCGACTGACTCACTCACTCATCAACATAAACACATTTTCCCATTTAGTTAAGAAGCCTACATTTGGCAGGATGGCACTTCTAAGGCAGTAGGTGTCTGCCCAGAAAGGGTACTTTGATCTATCAATATTTATATCTGTCTATTATATAGTGTCTTTCATGTCTGCCCATCTAAAGAAAGAAAACGTGAGTGAGTGTGTAATAGAACTGAACTGCTCTGGTCCCCCATCCTCTTCCTCTTCAAAAAGCCCCTCAAAGACCACAGGTCCAGGTGAGCTCTGGGTAGATGCACGGGGCACAAGTGCCATCTGTGATGCTTGTGCATTTCTGAGGTGAGCGCTGTTGTTAGTATTGGAGGTGCCAGCAGATCTTTTTCTTCCTTCGTTCCACAGGTTGAGGTTGGCTGAGAAGTATTGCCCGCGTTGGGCAGCAGGGGCACAAGTGCAAGCAAATTTGTTAAGGAAGAAAAACAGCGGGCAAAAGGGCAGTGTGTGCTTTACAGCCGATAAAGGAGCCTCATTACCGGTGATGTGCTGGCGCAGGCAATTGGGAAGGGAGTTAGGGGCCATGGGGCCAGCATGCCAGCATCGGGGTTATCAAAAGTACACATTTCTTTGGATTACTGTTTGCTTTTCATGCTGGTTTATAATGAAATAGATTGGGTCATTGAAGGTGAGGTGGACCTCCCTTTGGGAGGCGATGGCTTACTGTGAGCCATCCATTTACTAAAACCAGTTAGGGTCATGGCTCCCATCACAGCAGCCCATCAGGCACCCTGTGAACACCAGTCCATGACACAGAAACGCATTTAAATATAAAAGTACAGAGGAAAGGAAGTCGTAGAGCTGGCAGCCGAGTCATTCACATGAGGCCAGTTCATCCTAACATGAACCAGTTTATGAGGGGGAGAATCCCAGTACTGATTCAGCTGGGTGCTCAGCAGCTTCTGGGGGGTTTTAGTTTTTTGAAATCGATGCCATTGCAAGTAATTTATGTGGCGCCCGTTTAGCATCGCCAGTCCACCTGACCTGCACGTCTTTGCACTTTGAGTGGAGACCCAAGCAGACACGTGGAGGACATGCAGACTCCACACTGAGAGCACCGAGGACGTCCCTTTACATTCACTGTTACTTTTATTTTTTTTGTAACATGCCCATTTGCTGGTATTGGTTATGTTGTCCACTGCATTTTAATTCAATTCACAAAACATTTGTTTGCTGAATGCTGGAGAAAAAGCCGAGTGAAGGGAAGGAAGCTGAAAAGAACATGAAAGATGTTTGGAAAGACCTGAGCATCATTACTGGACTTGAGTGACTCTGGGCTCGGGTGCTGAAGAGAGTGTGAATATAAACTAACATCCCAAACCCATTTTTACTAAAATTTCCTTCATGCCACCACCATCATGTTCTTTCAAACACCAGTAGCAACATCTCTACTGCATCAGCCACTCATCGTGGACCATCAATAACTGATGAGCAAGAGAGAAGACAACGGCTGGGGCCACAGGACCAGATGCAGTCACTCCTGGAGTTCTTAGGGCCTGTGCTGACCACCTGTCACATGTTCAGACCCTCACTAAGGCACCAGGAAGTTCTACTGGGGGGACCGATCAGCTTATTCTAGTACCTTGCCATTTGTTTTCGATCTCTTGTATAAAAGCCAGAATTCAATTCAGAGATATTTACAAAACGTCCTCCATGGAGTATGTTGCTTTATGCATCTGCGTCCATCTCTCCTTCCCAATATCGATGCCATTGTTTGCTCCTCCTGACTACTCACACGAGGACAGGGAATCTCAGACCAATGAAGTGAACTCTCCTTCTACCAAAGAGAATCCAACTCGCACATAACGGTGGGCTTTGTCACTGTTTACAGTTGATTACCACCATCAACCCCCTCCTTTTGACAAACTCTACATCAGTATATCTAGCTCTCTGATCGATTGGCACTCTACATCGGTATATCTAGCGCTCTGATCGATTGGCACTCTACATCGGTATATCTAGCTCTCTGATCGACAGGCATTCTACATCGGTATATCTAGCTCTCTGATCGATTGGCACTCTACATCGGTATATCTAACGCTCTGATCGATAGGCACTCTACATTGGTATATCTAGCTGTCTGATCAATAGGAACTCTACATCAGTATATCTAGCTCTCTGATCGACTGGCACTCTACATCGGTATATCTAGCTGTCTGATCGATTGGCACTCTACATCGGTATATCTAGCTCTCTGATCGATAGGCACTCTACATCGGTATATCTAGCTCTCTGATCGATTGGCACTCTACATCGGTATATCTAGCGCTCTGATCGATTGGCACTCTGCATCGGTATATCTAGCTCTCTGATCGATTGGCACTCTACATCGGTATATCTAGCTCTCTGATCGATAGGCACTCTACATCGGTATATCTAGCTCTCTGATCGATTGGCACTCTACATCGGTATATCTAGCGCTCTGATCGATTGGCACTCTGCATCGGTATATCTAGCTCTCTGATCGATTGGCACTCTACATCGGTATATCTAGCTGTCTGATCGATTGGCACTCTACATCGGCATATCTAGCTCTCTGATCGATTGGCACTCTACATCGGTATATCTAGCTCTCTGATCGATTGGCACTCTACATCGGTATATCTAGCTCTCTGATCGATTGGCACTCTACATCGGTATATCTAGCTCTCTCATCGACAGGCAAAAGTCGACATCCGCCCTGAAAGAGTTTATCAGAGGACGTGTATGGGGGTCATTTCAGCATGTGGATGCCTAGTCGTTTCATTGACACCAGGGGAAGTTTAGTGAAAGGGTCCCATTTGCTATCATGGACCCCTTGGGCGCACACTCGGAGTGCCCTAATGGCACAGATATGGCATTGAACAGGTGGACTGACTGGAGTAATGAGGAGGTCCGTCTTGGCCAGGGTGAACTGGAGATGTTAGTGAGACAAGCGGGGATCCTATCAGAGGCTGCGTGGTCCTCTGGAGGGAACAGCAGGTACAGCTGAGTATCATTAGCATGGCAGTGATATGAGAAGCCATGGGACTGGATGATACGATGAGCAGAGGGGCCAGCACTGGTCTTTGGGAGCCCCCCGTGCTCACCTGAAGCTCCCTTGACATCTCGTCTCTCGGCAGGATCTGTCCAAATCACGGGATTCAGAAGTCCTATGAGCAGTAATGGCCGGGTCAGAGAGGAGAATCCAGTGGTTACTTCTATGAAAGGCAGAAGAAAGATCAAGAGGGATGAAGAGAGAGAGATGTCATGTTGGTAGCTCCAGCCAACCATATCATGTCAACAACAGTCACAAGAGCCAAAGCAGTAGAATGGCCATTCTTGAAGTCTGACTGGTGAGGAGCGAGCAATCTGTTCTGTAAGAGGTTTGGGGAGACTTGGTTGCTGTTCAAGTGAATAAAATGGAGAGAAGAGAAGACCAGCTAAGGTGTATTCTCGCCAGGGACACAAAGCAACAACCAGCATCAGGAGTGCCGCTGTGAGGGCTGTATAGCAATGGACACATCTTCATAGCTTCGGTTATTCTCCTGGTTGGACCCTCCTGTATCTGGTCAGCTTCAGGGAGTACCATGTTGGAACGGGACCCTCACTTCCAGGCCCGTTTGGGTCTCCCACAGTCAGAACCCTACAGCTAATGGTGGCTAAGGAGGCAATGGCTGGACTGACAGACTGTCACACAGGTCTTGGGTCACACTTGCCAAAGCTACAAGAGCAGGATGAGGTGATGAGGCTCTCGGGCAAAGAAAAAGTTGCCTTCTTTTTTGTGAGCTAAATTAAAAACAGACGGCAACGCGTAACAAATGTAGCATTAAAAAAATGAAAGATGTGAACCATATGTGCTCGCTTAATTAACTGCAGAGCACATGTCCTGCTTCCAGAGAGAGTCGAATGCACGCGTTACTGTGGAACTGGCAGCAGCCAGCTTGTGCCATCAGCGGAGGGCCAATGACAGGCGGGCAGGTGCACGAGTGGCAGGAGTCAAATATGGTAGGGAAGAGTGGGTGTCGGAAAGGCCTTCATCCTCCCCACAGGAACAGATGGACAGGGCAGCGCCTTGATGCCAACAATAAATCGAAATGCACAGCCTGCAAACCTGCCACCAGGCCGGGCCACTTCATCAGAAAAGTACCAGGAAAGGTTTAAGGGACAGGAAAGGACAGGACATGACATGACAGGCCATCGTCTTCTGTACTGTTGTCTGCTTTTCATCACATGGACAGTTCTTGAATCAGATTCTCACCATTTGTAAGATCTATCCACTGGATAAGCATCCAGTAGATCAAAAAGCCCCTGTTCTGATTCATCCTCTTCATGAACCCACTTGCATGGGAGCAGGAGCCCTCAGCCTGGATGTTTCCGGAGTTTATTTATAGGAGAAAACATGGAACGGTGAGAAGGCACCACGTATGATCTCAGCTCTGAATATTTAGCCTCACTGACTAATAAAATACAAAGCATGACATCCTCAAAGCTGCCCAATCCTGTTTGGTGGGACTAAACCAGCAGCACTGGGTGGAAGTCAGGTAAGAGCCCTCCACACACATACACTTCCACTGGGACAGAGTAGAAATGCCAAGAGACCTTACCAGTAAATGTCTGGGAGTGAAAACCACACGGTCATGTGATGAGTGGATGGAGTCCACACGGTCATGTAACGAGTGGGCAGAGTCCATGTAGACATGTGATGAATGGGCAGAGTGCACACAGATAGGGGCATGTGACAAGTGGGTGGAGTCCACAGGAACATGTGATGAATGGTTGGAATCCACACCAACAGGGATATGTAACGAATGGGCGGAGTCCACACAGACAAACAGGGACACGTGACGAATGGGCGGAGTCCACCCAGACAAACAAGGACACGTGACGAATAGCCGGAGTCCACACAGACAAATAGGGATATGTGACGAATGGGCGGAGTCCACACAGACAAATAGGGATATGTGACGAATGGGCGGAGTCCACACAGACAAACAGGGATATGTGACGATTGGGCGGAGTCCACACAGACAAACCGGGACACGTGACGAATGGGTGGAGTCCACACAGACAAACAAGGACATATGATGAATGGGCGGAGTCCACACAGACAAATAGGGATATGTGACGAATGGGCGGAGTCCACACCGACAATGACAGGAATAGGATTTTATTCGGGCGTCACTAGATCTGTGAGGTGGCAGTACTGCCCACCACACCACCCAGTGAATGACAATGCAGGATTCCACTGCACAGACTTGATGTGTTCATCTGTAGAGTTAATAAATTACAAAAGAGAGTCTGCGGAGAGAAGACATTCAACCTCCAGGTGGCTCCACTGCTAGAGTGCTGCTTATTTTAGTTTTAGCCTAACTGAGGATTCATTCTCAAACAAAGAGCCTGTTAGGCAGAATGGTGTAAAGCATCAATCGACATCCAAGCATTTGTCTTCGGTTTGAGGCCTGGTTTTAGTGTAGAATGGAACAAACAAATGAATAAAGTTTATTTGTCCTAAGGGGGAATTTAGCTTTTATAGAAGGCCAATAAATACTTAAACACCAAAAGCACTAAAAAAAGACTTGCCATTGCCAGTGAGGCGTTAGGCAGGTGTCTTGCTGTTGTTATACAGGACCCCCGTAGTGTTTCCTGACGCACTTCTGCTGAATGATTCATTGGCTGAATCTCCTCAGTGCTGTTGTGTCACAGAGTGGATGTGCAGCGTTGTTCATAATGGCACTCAGGTTTGTTTTAATTCTTTCCAGGGGGTCCAGAGCGCGTCCCATAACAGCCTGCCATTTTAATTAACTCGTTGATGTGAAGCGAGGTTAGCAGCCCAGAACACCGCAGCATACAAACTCACACTGGCCATCATGGAGTAGCGTAAAAGATCACGGCTTATTTTACACCAAATACTCACCAGTCGGGTCATTTCAGTTCGGACTTCACAACACAGCATAACAAACTCTTTTTCCTTCCTTTTCTCTTCCTTCCTTTCCCTCTTGTGGGACTCCCTTCCATTGGTGGCTTTGTCCCGAGGGATGATCGGTGGCTTCTTTAAATTCCAGACCCCGTGGAGCAGTTTCCGGAGCCCACTCTGGATAAGGCAGCTTATTGTGAGCAGCGCCCCCTGGTGACACCGAGCAGGGTTGTGCGTCAGGACTAAAGCACCCTGGTTGTCCTCCTGGTATGCACGTGGGGGCTATGGCCGCGGGACGCTGCCACCTGAAAGCTTGGGGGAGCAGGACATTCTGATAGGCACTCTCCCCTGGCCTATCCAGGAGGGGGAATCGCAGCCCATTTGGTTGGCAAGTCTCTTTGTCTGCGTCCCCCATCCATTTTCTGGGGGGTTTCACGTGGACATGAAACCCACTAACCAGGTGTTGGGTAGCTGGTTCCCCCTGGCCGTCCATTACAATATATACACATGTATATTCAATACTTAGTGTGTGTGATTCTTTCTGGGTGTTGCATGCCGAGTTCTGTATACTTTTATTTTATTTATGTTTTAATTATATGCTGAGTGCTCTGATGAGCCCTGCAAGTATGAATTTCATTGGACGACATGCCTATGACAATAAACATAAAGTATAAATATGTAAATGAGCAGAGTGCCTCATAAGGCGCTATATACAGTAAAGCGACAGGTTGCTAGTTTGATAGCCCAAGCAGTTCACTTAGCGCCCCCTGCTGGCAGTCTGCGTGTAACGCATACCTGTAAATAAAATTCACACAGAAGTGGTGGGGTCTTAAGGGGCCGCCCTGCGTGAATTGACTTCTTTAGGCTTTAGTAGTAGGGTGTTGTGCCATGTTAGCCATTATGGATGTAATCACCTGAAGAAGGGGTCTGAGTCTCCTTGAAATCTTGCATCTTTTTAGTTGGTACCATTTTGCTCGACTTCGGCCAACTTCTTTAGACTTTGATTGCTTGTTCAGTAACTCGTTTTTGTTTCTTTTTTCCTTCCTTGCTGTGTCTCTCCCTCCACGTCCGGCCTGCGATGGCCCAGTGAAGATGCTCATTCAGGTCACACTTCCTGGTGCGAAGGCGGCCATAAATGACAGGAGTAATGACACCATGGAATGAAGTGCCCTTTCTGGGGCTCAACGCCGCACGCCATAGAAATTGGATTTATGGGATGTCTGTCAGGCGGCCGGCTGGCGCTCTCAGTGACAACCGGTAAGGTCGCCTCCTGGAGCTTTCTTTGCCTGAAATGAGATTTGGCTTGTAAAATGGTGTTGTGAGCTGATTGAGGAGGAGGAGGAGGAAGAAGAAGTGAAGTGTCGCTGGATGGCATTTTAAGCAGGAGCTCCTGGAGACCCCGAGCCCCCCGCACTTCCATGACGTCTCAGAAGCCTTCATCTGTGCTCATCGGTGATTCGAGGTGCAGACATTCGTCCAACTCGACATTTTCTGAGCCTATCCTTTCCACACTGGCAACAAAGCAGGAATCGACCGTAGAAAGGCCAGGATGGATCACCAGGTAAGCCAATGGGATGTGGGGGAGACAGACTGGCTGTAGAATGGGGGTCTTCAAAGCAGTGAACGGGCAGCACGACCCCAAAACGAGCCACGTGTTGCTAATTTGTTCCCCGTTGTCTTATATGACTGAGAGGCGCTCGGAGTTCCTGAGTGGTCTTTTTCTTTGATTGTCTGGGTTGGCACAGTGGCCTCAACTCCAGCAGACCGGGTTCAAATGCCAGCGGTGGTCTTACACATTGTCCCTGTGGCTGTGGGCTTTATCTCTGATTGGGCATTTCAGTTTGACCGGGTGCTTGCGTGTGTGTGAGGGTCCTGTGATGGACTGGCGCCTGATGGCAGATCATCTGAACAGTTTACTGTACTCTATGTGCCCCGTTGCCATCCTGGAGGAGGCTTCTTGTTCTCCTTTCCTCGGTTTGTCGTTTCTCCTCATCACACGTCTGAAACGCACGCGTGTGACGTTAATCAACAAGAGCAATTTGGCTCTGTGTAGGTGTGTAGAGACCCCCGGAATGCATTGGCACCCCTTCTGGGGAAACTCACACCCTGTGGCCCTGAACCAAATTAAACATAAGAGATTTGACAAACGAGTGGAGACCACCCAGTCCATCAAGCCCGTTTGTTTAGCTGATAGCTAAGCTCTCCCAACTTCTCATCCTGGTTCTTCTCAAAGGTCCTCGAGGTTTCTGCTTCAACTCCTTGTCTCAGTTGTTTGTTTCAGACGCCCACAAGTCTTTGTGTAAAGAAGGGGCTTCCTGGCTTCAGTCCTACATGCACTCCCCGTAATGTCACTGATGCCCCCGAGTGTGTGATTCGCCCTTCAGCTGGTCCTCCTTTATTGATGCCTTTGAGGAGTTTGAAGACCTGGATGAGGTCCCCACAGGTTTGTCACAGCAGGTGTGACACGTCCTCCAGTCCTGGGGTGCCCAGCTCTGATGAAGAGGGTTTGCTAATTGGCACATTCAGCCTGGTTGGCATGAGGCCACCGTGTTTGGCCCTGCTGTTACTGCGCCCACTCGCTGCCCGTGTACTGCTTGTATGCTCTTTGTGGGCTTCACTCTGGGTGCCCATGTGAGGGAGAGTGTGGGCCGTGATGGACTGGCGCTGTGCCGAGGCCCGGGCACCCTGCTGCCAATGACTGTGAAGTCAAGAATGTGTGCATTTGGTGTTTTTTAATTCTTATTTTTTGCCGTGTTTGCAATTGCAAAGTTTGTGGGTTTTTTTTTTTTTTTGGTTTCAGGAGACGTCACAAGAGTCACGTGTGCTGGGGGGCCGTGGAGTGCGGCTGGTTTGGCGCGGCCCACGCGGGAGCTCGAACTTCATTAACTTCGAGATTTGGTAATATTTAATTGTCTTCATTATGTAATTGGATTAACTGATTAGTTTGTTTGTTTGTTAATTACGTTTCTCTCCCGATTCTCTGACTGCTTCGAATTTTGAATCCTCGGAGTGTTCTTTCTGCTGCCTTTTTAAAAGCCACTTGTCACTTGCTGTCCTTTGGGGTCACTTTGTTAAGCGAGATGTCACAGTTTGGTTTTCTGTTCTGGGAGACACACAAATAGTGAAAATTCATGAATTAAACGAGTGTCGTAAAGAGAGCCGCGCGAACCGTATATAGCGCCTTTCCGAAGCATCCTAGCCGTCCCGCTGCCTGCTTGTTTTTGAAAATGGTGGAGAAGTGAAGAGACTGGGGGAGGGGCAGCCGCCTGGCGAGGCCCGCTTTCTTTGTGCCCCTCATCCTTGGCAAGCGGAGCACATAACCATGCATGCCCACCTATTATAAGGTGCACTAAAGGGACCAAGGCATCGCTGATAGAAATAACCAGGGAGAAACGGTCTGCTGAAAATTCAACATGGCTGAACACAACCCACGATAAGACATACGCCTGTGACACAACGCAGCTTTCATCCACATCGGTGGAGGAGAAAACGCCATGCATGCCCGTGGTCTTAGAGAAGGTCGCCCTTTGGCCGCTAACTAAACTTGTCCCCCATCACCCGTAGCACACTCCTGCTGACTGATGGGAGTTGTAGTCCCTGTGTCGGTGCTGTTTTTGAGTTGGCCCCTCTTCTCGATGTGATATGTCGTCTGTATTCCAGGTTGCACTCTTATCAAGGCACAGACAAAATTTTGTGAAATATTCATTTAGCTGTTTTTGCATGAATGGCAAGCAAAGAAATTGACAAATAATCAGCTTGGGATTTTATTTAAATGGATATTCTTTTTTTTTTTTTTTTTGTTCTTTATTTCGCCTTATACAATTTCTCGTATTAGGAATTTGTTAGTTTTCGCATACCCCTTGGGGTCAGAGATTGTACAGCGCCCCTGGAGCAATTGAAGATTAAGGGTCTTGCTCAAGGGCCCAGCTGAGTAGGATCTCTTTTGGCAGTGACGGGGATTCGAACCGGCAACCTTCTGGATACCAGCGCAGATCCTTAGCCTCAGAGCCCTGACTCCGCCCTTATACTTCTCTGTCTGTCACGTATTGGCTGTCACGTTCTCGGTCTATCAGTCTATCGACATATTCAGGTGGAAAGGAAGAGGATGCACATTTCAGACTGAAGTCAGGCGCTTCTTCACGCAGGGTTGTGGGAGTTTGGAAAAAAAAACTAGTGAGGCAAGGAACAGGAGCGGAAACCTCGACAGCCTTTAAGAAGAATCGGGAGGAGACGTTGGGACAAAACGAGCTCTCCTCTCGTCTGTCAAACTTCTTATGTTCTTAAAAATCCTAAAAATGGACCAGTTGAGTTCAGAGGATGGGATGGCCTGGTTTTAAAAACAAATAAATAAGTAAATAAAACGGATGGATGTGTTCTGAGTGCAGCCTGGAATGGGTGGGCTCCTCATCCTAATGCTGACTGAGTCTAAAAGATGTGGTCAATGGAGTCCCATCAAGCCAAAGAGAAATGTAACCTGCGTCGACCACCTGTGAATTCTGCTGAAATGTGGCTGACACCGATTGGAGCTTCACATTTCTAAAGCCATCCAATGGGCCGTGGAGGCGGAGCTTCGGGGGAGGGGGAGCGTGATTTAAAGAATAAAGAGTGCCGGTGCTGTGAGAGAAGAACTTGGAGGTAACTGTAGTTAAATACTTTGGTTTGCAGTGCACATTGAAATATATAAGCATTTGTTTTAGAAACGTCATGAAGAGAACGACTGAAATGACGAAGCAAATAAAAGACAAGAATGTACTTGGAGGAAGACTGATGTCATTCACAAAATGGATCAGGAGATGACTAAGAGATCACCAGATGTCCCGTAAACCACCAGACTGGACAGTTGTGGGAAGACACAGAGATTTCAACAAGAAGAGCAGAATAGAACAGAAGCAGAAACCTCAAGAACCTTTAAGAAAAATCAGGGGGAGACTTTGGGACAGCTTTGTGATGGACTGAATGGTCTCCTCATTTGTCACATTTCTGATGTCCTTGTGCTCGGGGATACGAGAACCCGCTGCCATAGTGTCACCAGAGCTGTTCAGTTAGGATATGCGGACTTGATGTGTTATCAGGCTGAATGTGATCACCAGAGTGTGGACTCACTGCGGCCTCGAGCAGTTCAGGTACAGCAAGTCTTGTTGGCGATGCGAAAGTCCTGACGTATGTCATGGAAACTTCCTCAGTGCTCATCCCAAACAGGATGGATCCATGGAGTCGCATTGCTTGGGTCAGATTCCGATTCTTCCTTCATTGTGGCTTCGTCTGCCCCAGCCTTGTTTGTCCACTTGACAGTGCAGGGGTGGTGCCTCTGTGCCCACCTGACATGGTCTCCAGCTCCAGTCCAGTAAGTGTTGTGTTCCAAGATGACTGTTGGCACAACAGTGAGGTTTGGCTGACGGTGGCCCCTCTGTTTGCCATTTGATTCTCCTTCGGCCCCCTCTGATCCGCAAGCCCTCATCATACACAGGGTCACCTGTCACTTTATTGTGTGAGAAGCCCACGGCGACTGTCATTTGACAGGTGCCCGGCTCCCTTTACTTTGCTCATCCCAGCCCTCAGATTGGCCTTCCTGGGACCCGCTGGAATGTAAACTTGTGTGACGCTCCTGGGGGAATGTACCTAATAAACTGGCAGCTCTCTCAACAAAGACCCCAATTCTTACTTTTCTCAGCCTGTCTGGAGTGCCATAGTGAGCCAGAGGTGGGAGTTTGGATTGCCACAGAGTGGGGTGGGCAGTTGAAAGACACCCGCAAGCATGCAAGAATTAAAGAGTGATGGAGAGAGCGGGCGCCTCCAGCGAGTGAGTAGGCAGCTGCCCCTCTAAATGGGATGTGGCGGCTCTTGTCTCTTCCAGTTGCCTCTTCCCGGAATGCCTGACATGTTTTAATAATCTGCGCTAATATAAGAAATCTCACACCTTTCACGCCCCGGTGCCTCTGATTTTAACGCGCCATTTGGCTTCACTGAAGATCTGCCTGTTGTTGTGCAAGTGAATTAATTCATAATTCCCATTTAAAGGGTCTCCATGTTTTTGGGGTGAAATATTATTTTGAAATTGGGCAGAATAATTTAATGGGACGGTGCTCCCTGACCGTGACGAAATGCACACTTTATTGAAAAAAAGAAAAAAAGAAAAAAGCATAAACAGCAGCAGAGACTTTGAGACGGGAGACGCGGCGGCTTTGACACGTGAAATGAACTGGCCTGGAAAAGTTCATACGGCCAAAAAGCAGCCATTCCTGCTGTCAGACTTCGAAACATTTTATTGGTTCACAACGTAGAAGATATTAGGGATCAACACAATGACGTTGAATGTTGAGGATCCATGCATGAAGGATACATTTTAAGAAGACTCATTCAATAAGAAGGGGTGGCATCCCTAACCCTAAGCCTAACCCTAACCACTGCAAGAATCAGGGCTCAAGTGCTGGTCTGGTCACAGAAATTTGACAAACCAGCGGAGGCCATTCAGTCCATCAGGCCCGTCTGTTTGGCTAATCGCTAAGCTGTCCCAACATCTCATCCTGAATCTTCATTTTGTAAAGCACTTTGAGCTACATTTTTTTTGTATGAAAATGTGCTATATAAATAAATGTTGTTGTTGTTGTTCTGAAAGGTTCTCAGGGTTTCTGCGTCAACTCCATGTCTGTTTGTTCCAAACTCCCACAACTCTTTGCGTAATGAAGAGTTTCCAGGCTTCAGTTTTTAGTGCACTTCCCCTTAATTTCCACCGATGTGCTTGAGTTTGTGAAGGAATTCTCCTCGATCTCCTTTATCAAAGCCTTTGAGGATTTTGAAGACCTGGACGAAGTCCCCACGCAGTCCCCTCTGCTCGAGACTCCACAGGTCTGTCAGAGTAGCGCACATCCTCCAGTCCTGGGACCCCCCTGGTTGCTCTCCTCTGCTCAGCTTCAGATCAACGCCGTCTTAACGCATGGGCATGCTGGGTAGTTGCCCGGGGACACCACACTGATCTACGTATGTTGTGACTTGCTGAGTAATGTTTGCTGTACGGCATGTTTTAAATGTTTTAACACAGTACCAATACAATAAATATATGTTTCATTTTATCGGCCATTTACAGTTTTATTCCTGTGAGTGGTTGTGTAGGTAGGGGGCTCAGTGCACTGCTTTGCCTGGGGGCCTATAACGCTGTCAAGATGGCCCTGCTTCAGAGCTGTGATGAAATGGGTTTGCTGATGGGCAGATTCAGTCTGGGTGGTATAGGACCACCGTGTTTATTGCTGCTGCTGCACCTTTCCAGGGTTTGAAGCCCACGCCCGGTCGGTGCCCCTGTGATCTTCACACGTCGCCGTGGGTTTCATCTGGGTGCCCGTCCTCAGAGTCGTGCGAGCGTGTGAGGCTGAATGTGGGCCATGACGGACTGGTGCCCTGCTGACTAAGCAGGTTTATTTCTTGGCGTCTTTCACATTACGACAAGATGGCGTACAATCACAACTCGGAGCATGAGCATCACTGATAATTCACCAATCAGAACACAGCATTCATCAAAGCCCACCCCCCTCAAGTTTGACAGGTGAAAGTGACCTTTTTTTCTTCATTTCAAAGAATATGTGATGTTACATGTGGTGTTAGAATTAAGAATTAAATAAGTATATAAAGAATTAAGCAATACAAAATGACATATGGTCCTGTATCACTTTGGTTTTTATTGTTAACGTTCAGAATGTATTTATTTATTTAATTTCTTCTAAAGTATGTCCATCTTAACAAAAGGATAAGTGTCTGCCTCTGTCCATCACATTCCTGCTCCTCTATCATTCCAACAGATGGTACGTCTCAAACATTAACAACGATTTTACAAATGCCATGCCAAGTGGCATTTAACAGAGGCATCTACCTTGCATGGTGCACTGCAAATGTTAACACCGAGATCAACATTGATTACTAAGATTTCAGCTCATCTTAGATGGTAGCACTGCCAGTCTATATGTATAAAATGACAAAACGTCTGGCTTTTAGTATCTGGGCACAGGGCACAATTTCATCAGATGTCCACTAGAGGGCTGAAATGTCTGGTGAACAAAGCCAACGAGACGCACAAAGAAAGAGGGACAGAATGGCTGGCATATCCGGGGAACTGAAGACCCTAAATGCACAACGTGATCGAAAGGGACGCACTTGCCATTGTCCCTGTTCGACTAAACGGGCATTTCGCTTTGCTAGTTCGTCCGTATGTAATGACTCGTTAAGCTTACGTAAATGAACGCTACACTTGAAAATAGTAGTTTGACGCCAGCTTACAATTTTGCACCACCACAATGCAAACACAAACACTGCTAATAACACATTTGATTCTTAGCATCCCCACATTCACCAAACCTCACTGCCTGTGACTTCTTTGTCCCCTTAATTAAAACTGAGACTAGAGCTGAAGATTTGCTACCATGGAAGAAATCCAGGAAAAAAAAACCAAAACAAACGCCAGAGACTGAAAATAAACACAAGTAGAGGAAATGTCTCCAGAAATGGGAGACGCATTGGCATCAGGGCATGGCATTTAAGGGGCGTCTTTAGAAGGTGACTGTAAGTTTTAAAATAAAGGGGGTTGTTTTTTTAAATAACTCTGGGAATTTTTTAGGCTATCCCCCTCATACATCTATTTAGCGTTTTGAGAATAATGTACGAGATGAGATTCAAAAATAACCGGACTGGGCTTGGCGCTCTCCTAGAAAACAGTCTGGCGGCCGGCTGGCCGTGACTCCTAGAGCCATATCCCCTCCCACACGCCCCCTCAAAGGGATAGGGATATCCTGCGAGTAGCCCAGTCAGTATTTGCACAACAATCGCTACACAAGTGATCACGATAATGTCGGGTGAAAAAATAAAACAGAGAATCAACATCAAATTTCTCGTGAATTTTCTCTTTTTCCGTAAAGCAGTTTTTGACTGACAAAAACATTCCTGTCATCGATCATCCTCCCTATTCGCCCGATTTAGCTCCCTGCGATTTTTTAATTGTTCCCGAAAATCAAACGTGACCTGAAGGGAACACATTTTTCTTCAATGGATGAAGTGAAGACACAAATGGCAAGCCTGTTGAAGAGCCTCAAGCAAGAAGACTTCCAGCACTGTTTCAATCAATCGAAGATACGTCTGGAGCGGTGTAGAGATCGGGAAGGTGGCAATGTTTAGAATGCTGGAATTCATCAATCCAATTATTTTTGTGTCTCACCTCGTATGTATCTTGCTACAAGACACTTTGAGAAAGCAACATGTTTCTGGCATGATGTTGTGATGCCATCTTTTTTGTATGTGGGCTGCCATTCTGTGAGCTCCTTTTCTGAGGAGGAGGCAACATTTGATGATGTCAAAAGGCTGGCAACTGGCAGTCGTGCCCTCATCCGAGTTTGTGGATAATCCCTGTGCTAGTGTGCGATTCTTAACGTCCTGGCTGTAGAACTCTGCTCTTGTTTTGGGTACATGATTGACATTTGATGACTGATCTGTCTGACATTTGGTTCTGTTCCCTGACTACGTTTTATCTCCTGACCCTTTAACGTCTCATTCTGAGTCAGTGTGGCAAGAACGCACAATACGAGACACGTCGGCAGGAGGGGCAGTTGACCACCGGCCAGCCTTGTAGTCTGCTGGGTTTAATCCTCCTGCTGGTTGGGGATGAAGGAGTCGTATTCCATCCCACCCATTACCCCCAATGTTCCCTTTCTTGACTTCTTCACACCATCCTATTGTTTTAAGATTTCATTGACCACAGTCTCGCAGGGCCAGACGTGATTCTTGACCGGGGGGCACACGTCTGAGACAACTCATTCAAAATTTGTAGCGAATGGCAGCAAAATCCAGCCACCCACCCACAGGGTTTCTTTCTGAAAAACCCGACTCTCATTCCTCCAGTCTGTGCACTTTAAATGGCGGGTGTGCAGCCAACACGCAAACAAAGAAAACCAAAAAAGAAACTGAACAAAAGACTGAAAGAAAGTAAAAGGCTACACGGGCTGCTATTAGTTAAGGGGTACAAATTACATGAAGCTTAAATGTCAATTTTTGTATCTCTCCGTCACTCCACGGTACAACAGCAGCAGGAAGTCTTTGGAGAGGTGTTGTGGTCTCCAGACCGCTGGCACAGGTGTGGCACGTTTAACGTTCGTGCGCACACTTCAGTCATTTCTGTGGACCGTGCAGCCTCAGCCGTGCTCTGTGGTAATGCTAAGATGTCGTTAACCATTTCCCGTGTAGCAAATCCGCTTCTCCTGTGGTATCAACAGCAAAAGACCTCACTTAATGGCAGCTCTTCTTTTTACTCTGTGTGACTGCACACCATTTAACACACACACAGATAATATGCAAACCCATCTGAAATTCTTTGTGCCTCACATTGGCTCCAACTACACCGTCGTAATTGTGATCGACTTTGAGCGCACACAGCTGAGGCAGCGCATCAGTCATTTTTAACACAAGTCCAGTGAGGAGCCCGAATGCTGGTTTTGTATTCCTTGTTGACAGGCGATGTGTGTTTTTAAACACGTGTGTGACGCGTTATCTGCACACACGACGCACGTTTATTCACTTCGCAGGGGCCTTTTCAGCCATGAAAGGTTAATCCATCATTGGTCGGACGACGCTGAGCAGAGCACGGGCGGAAGAAATTAAAATTGGAAATATATTATGGAAAGAAATCTTGTCTTCACTAAAACCTCTTTGAGGCAGGAACCAGGCAGGAGGAAGCTCATCCATTGTGTTTATTTAGTCTTACAGCATTCATCACAGTTGTCTGTCACTGAATGATCAAAATAATAAGGGCTGTTTTATAAACAACGGAATTTACATAACAGTGCTGATGTATGTATACGTTTACATGGCGACTTACACCCAAATAACTCTCTCAGGTGGGCATTTTCCACATTCGACTTATACGACCAACTTTATAAAAGGCCAGAAATTATACGGTAAAATCAAGTTCCGACTTATCCACGAGTATATACGGTAAAAGTCTATTCTGCTCCATTCTTGTTCTTCGCATATCTCTTGAGGTTCTGCTGTTGAAATCTCTGTGTCTTCCCACAACTGTTCATTCTGGTGGTTTACAGGACATCTGCAGATCTCTTAATCATCTCCTGGTCCATTTTGTAAATGACATCAGCCTTCCTTCCTCCAAGTACATTCTTGTCTTTTATTTGCTTCGTCATTTCAGTCGTTCTCTTCATGACGCTTCTAAAACAAATGCTTATATATTTCAATGTGCACTGCAAACCAAAGTACTTAACTAGTTACCTCCAAATTCTCCTCTCACAGCACCGGCGCTATTTATTCTTTAAATCACCACCCCCTTCTGAAGCTCCGCCTCCATGGCCCATTGGATGGCTTTAGAAATGTGAGGCGCAGCGAGCCATCCAATCTGTGTCAGCCACATTTCAGCAGAATTCACCGGTGGTCGACGCAGGTTACATTTCTCTTTGGCTTGACGGGACTCCATTGACCACATCTTTTGGATTCAGTCAGCATTAGGATGAGGTGCCCACCCATTCCAGCATGCACTCAGAACACATCCATCCATTTTATTTACTTATTTATTTTTTTAAACCAGAGCATCCCAACTGGCCCATTTTTAGGATTTTTAGGAACATAAGAAGTTTGACAGACGAGAGGAGACTATTCAGTCCATTAAGCTCGTTTTATTCCAAAATCTCATCCTGATTCTTCTTAAAGGTTGTCGAGGTTTCTGCTTCAACTCCATGTCTTGCTAGTTTGTTTCAGAGTCCCACAACTCTTTGTGTAAAGTGGAGCTTCCTGGCTTCGGTCCTTAGCGTTTGAAGAAGCCCATCAGACACAGGGGGAACACACAAAACGGCACACAGAGTGAACGGTAAAGATAAAAACGAGAGGGTTACCTCCATGTAATCGTCTTCTACTCGCTGTCATCTCCTCCTTCTGTTTTTCGGACTTGAGGCACACGCAACCCTCATCATTTCATCTGCTACCGAGAGACTTCATGAAACACAAGCTGCGCTGTGTAAACTGTGAAGCCTTTGCCGCTGTAGCTGTCATGTCTCGTCACTCTGAACGGCTTCAGAAATTGTCAGCAGGTTTTCTCTCTTTTTTTTTTTTTTATTTATTTTTTGCCCTAAAAACAAACAGAAACTTGACTCTCAGAAGACCGTAGCACTTCAAGAAGCTGTGTTGTGGGATCAGGACCACCGGGTCTCAGACTTGGGGGTTGTGGAGGGAGCGCTCTGGTGTGGCCGTGGCTAATTAAGAGGCGTCCTTTGCAAATCGTTTTTATGATGTGGTGATGGCTCACGAATTGGGACATAATGCTATCGAAAATAATTTCGAGGTTTTCATCCTGCCTGATGGACAGGATGGAATAAAAGAGCGCAGCCTCTCAAGTGGCTTCATCTCACTTTGTCGCCGGCTGTTACTGCTTTCCTGACAGACATCCTCGGTTAATTTAACGTCAGGCCTCAGCTTGGCATCTCATAAGGAAAGCCGGAATGATCCGAGTTTTAAAAAAAAAAAAGAAAAGAGAGAGAGAGAGAAAGCTGTCTGATGTAAAAGGTCTGACACTGACTCCTTCACCATGACGATTACCCAGAATCCCTTCAGCCCTTCCTCCAGAAGCAATTACAATTTCACAGGTTGGAATTAAAATCCCCTGTGGTATGTGATGGAGTAACACAGACTGTCAAAGTGATTTCAAGCTGTTTATCTCCCACTGTGCTAAGAATGAAAACAGATCCTCTCACCAAATGTAAAGGAGCCTTCTTTGTATGAATTTACAGATCCGCTGAATATTAATGAAAAGGGGCTAACATGGGACGCGTGACACTGTTAACATGCAGCGGGGGCTGGCCAGGGGGGGCACCTGAATTGGTGTGTGTGGGGTTTTTTTTTTTGGCAGGCCCTACCGGGAATGTCACTGAGGAAGACAACGGCTGCTGAGTGGCGACTCCAAAGGTAAAGACCACCTGAGTCCGGGGCCCTCCGTGGCACTGGGGTGTGCGCCATTGCTTGTTTGAGCTTTCATTTAGTGATTCTGTCCTGTGCCAGTCATTTCTTCACTAAAGGATTTTGTCGGCTCATTTAATCATTGATTGATCATTCATTCATTCATTCATTCAGTAGTTTGTTAGTCATTTGATTTGTTTAGTAATTCATTCATTCAGTGATCCATGAGCTAATCTGTTCATGTGTTTGTTCGTTGAATCATAAATTTGTTTGTTGGCACATTTTGTATATTTATCTTTCTGGTTCATTTGTTCCAATGATTTCAGAGACAATACTTTTGTTAATTCATTTTTTGAGCATTCATTCATTTCTTCAGGTGTTCATTATGTTCTTCATTGAATCGTTAGTTTATTTCACCCAGTGAAGGATAAGTAAAAATAAACTTTCCGCTTACTTTAGCGTTTAGTTGCACTCCCTACATATTCAGGGTGACGTCCCACAGCCGCCGGCGCCTCTCATCAGTTCATTTGGTCGTCAACTCGGCGACGCTCTTCTTCATTTACTCTGCGATTCGTTTCTTAACGTGTATCCCTGACTGATTTCAGTTCTTGAGAAGCAACTTCATTTGTTTGCTCGTTCGTTACTACAGCGATGTGTTCATGTATTCACTTATCTTTTCACTTACTGGTTTTTTTCCCCCCATTAATTCATGAATGAGTTGGCTCATCAGTACATTCGGTTGAATTCTTTGTTAATCGATTCATTCGTGAATTACTTGTGTGGTTTCTTAACTAAGGTGTTCGTGTTTTCATGAGTCCATTCGTTGACTCTGTTGGTTTGCTTAAAAATTCTCTTTTTAGATTATGAACAGATTTGGTAATTGATTCTTAGATTCGGCGATTTGTTTGTTTGTTCCAATTAATTATTTTAGTGATGCGATTTCAGTGATTCCTTATCCAACATGTTTGTAAGCCTTTTACTGACTCCGACTCATTCTTGTATTTGTTCATCGATTTCTGATTCAGAAATAAATTCGATGCACAATTCATTTGCTGAATGTTTTTGTTAATTGATTCTTAGCTTAATTGAGTTGTTTGTTCCAATTAAATATTTCTGTGCGCAACACATTCGTTCGTTCGTTCGTTTGGTAATTCCATGATTCATTTCCTAATTTCTTCATTCGTTTATTTGACAGGCTCTTTCATTTGTTCACCGAGTTAGGAACGCATTCGCTCGTCACATAACGAATTCATGAATCAATCAAATAAACCAAATAAACTGCCATGTTCATATATTCATTGCTTTGCTCATCATTTCATTTCTTGGATTATTTAAAGGCTTTTTTTATTGATTGATTCTTAGATTCATTGATTTGTTTTTGTTCCAAGTATTTATTCATTTCCAATTGAATGTATTCATTTGTTTGTTTAATTACCTAATTTGTCCATATTTATTGGTTTTTCATTGACTGTTTTATTTGTTCATTGATTTGTGATTTAACTTCTTGTACACTCCATTTTTTTGGATTAGCATGTTCTGAATTGATTTTTTAATTTATTGATTCTTTTTTGCATTATCATTAACAGATCAGTTCATTTTTTATGTATTTGTCCATTCGTTTATGTATTTTTCTGTGTGTTAATTAATTCATTCATTCATTAATGAATTGTTACTTCATTAGTTAACTGATTCTTTGATTCATTAATTTAATTTGTCAGAACAAATTAAATAATTCTTAATAAATGTGTTCATTTATTTGTTTATTGCTTCATTATTGATTTTGTCATGCAATTCTTTTTTCTTTCATTCCATTGTTCTTCCATGCATGAATTTTCTGAGCCCATGTTTTCTATTACAGGGTCTCGGAGAACCAGAGCCTACCCCAGAAACATTAACAGCAAACCCGTATAATTGAGGCGGGCAGCCGTACCCACACCACATCAAATATGGTGGTTGATGCCAAGGGTTGTACTGTAGAACTGGGATGTGGTCTGGTGGTCCTCCGCCACCCTCCATGTTTGCGGTGTACAATAAGAAGCCAGGAGGCCTAAACTTGGACACCGAGTTGCTTAGCCGGTTCACTAATGGCAGGAGGTGGGCTTTCTCAGTATGGCTGGGCACAACTCCACCCGTTTGCTGGTAGGTCAGCGCTGGCATCTTCTTCATCATCCTGAGAGTTTATTTCATTGCATTATTCTTCTTATTCACAAATTCCAGGATGGCACACGGCCCACGTCACTGCTTACCGGCCCAGCAGAGCCCCCATTGTGAACCTGTAATCGAATGTTACAGGAGATGTTGGCTGCGTTTTGAGGCATTTTGAAGTATTTTTGCATTTATTTCTTATGATTATTCACCTTTGCTAGTATTGTTGCACAGTGTGCTCTCCAATGTACATTATAATCTGTCTGTGGGGCTCCAAGAGGCAGGACCACCGCCCTCTGTTCGCATATTCCAGGCGTCCCTCACAAATTCAGTGATTTTCTTTTAAAGCACTCATTTCCGTATTTTTTTCTTCTGGATTTTTGCCTTCAGTCTTTGCATCCTGGTTTTTTGGTTACAGATTCGAATTCACTGCTGTGGGTTGCCATTTTAGGCAGACAATTGCACCTCTTCTTCACCATTTTGTTGTTGATTGGTTAATTAAAAGTAAACATCAGCATTTATAAAGATTCTTTGTTCGACTTGTCTCTTAAACCAGAGGTTTAAATGGTTTCCCTTCCCTTGAGTGTCTTTTTTCAATATTCTGGGACTTTCATATTATTTTGAACTTTAAAAACCTGCCTCCATTTTTGGGCCTGTGTAGGCCAAAGCCTGCCTGTGGGGTCAGGGGTGAGGCAGATCTCCAGTGATGTTTCAGATAAAGATTCTAAAAATACGTATATTTTGTTGCAATGTTTAGTATTTTATTTTAGAGCATATTTGTTAACTTATACATTTGCTGTTGTTCTACTCAGTTCCTCAAGAACCTCCAGGGACCCGATTTCAATTCCTAACCTTTCATAAGGTCTTCTCAAACGTCCCAAAGAGATTCATCTGTGATTAAATGGCAGCTGTAAATCGCCCTGTGGGACTGAAGAGTGACGACTACCTGGGAATGGCTGCCACGTCATCAATCATTAATTCCCACCTCACGCCTGATTCTCCTCCCCGCCACACAATAGCCGACTCAGGAATGAATGTGTCATTAAAACAGCTCTGTAAGCGGGGCTGCTAACTCTGCTGTGGTTTGGTGGCAAACCTTTCACGTTGAAATAGCAGCCAGTTGGCCAGGCTACACATAAAGAATCAAAGACGCGACCTGTAAAGGACTCGTAGCTGACCCAGCGCTGTTTGCCGCCTTGTGTTATGGACACGCTGAAGTGTCTGAGTGTTGTGAGTGCTGAAATATAATGAGTGATAAACCAAAACCAAAACACATTCTGCCACAGGCAAACGGGCAAAGCTGTGCAATCAAACTAAAATGGTACCCTGGAACCAAAGGGACCAGAGGTTACTGGAATATCAAACTCAGAACTGCGATAACAAACCCACCGCTAGGGAAACACCAAGTGCTGCTGAGAGACGTTACACAGAAGCGGATGAAGGGAAAGGATGGCACAGTCCTATTTATCCACTAATGTAATGGCCCCAGCTGTGGGGTCACATGATTAGTTAACAAAGAATAACTTTCTCGATGCGTACTCTATTCAACCGTGAACAATGGAAACCGAGGATTCAAGACCCAAAATAAACCGATTTCATAGAACTGAAACAGACAAGATGAAGGGTGGTGGTATCGCCACTCTAAGCTCCATCTAATGTTGAAAGAAATGGAAGGAAAAACAAACCAACGAGGACACTGTTGAACCCCAATCAATCGCTGCCCAGTCGCTTCTGCAGTGGAGCTCCGTCTCCCTCAGGTTTGTAACTTAATGTCGACTTCTGATTCCGCACATTCGGTAGCAGAGGAGGCGTAAGGAGTGGAATCCATTTAGCCTCGAGCAGAGGGGACTGAGTGGAGACCTCATCCAGGTCTTCAAAATCCTCAATGGCATCGATAAGATGCTGTAGATCCTGCAGAATTCCTCTAACTTAAGGCTAAATCACGTAATCAAAGCCACCCATGGAAATTAAGGTGAAGTGCATTTATGACTTGAAGTACTAATTTACGAAAGACTTGTGGGACTCTGGACTGAGACAGGCAGTTGACACAGAACCCTAGAAGGCCTTTATGAAGAATCTGGAGGACGTATTGGGCCATCTCAGCAATTTACTAAACAAAATGGGCTTGATGGATTGGAGGTCTCCTCTTGCATGTCAAATTTCTTATGTTGTAACCTTTGAGCCTTCGATAACAGAGGTTTTCTCGGCAATTGGCTTTGGTTTTATATTTGAGGAGTTTACAACGGTGCCACCTCACACTTCAGAGTCACTGTGATTATCTCAGAGGTGCCCTAAAAGTGCCCCCTTAGTATGCGTGTCTGATGCCAAGTTCACACGTATATCATAGTAACTTCCTGTATAAAAATGGGTTGAGAATGTCAGGTGTTGAATAAAGAAATGACAAATAAAGGATTTGCCTGACTGGTACGTTAAACGATTGACCAATCAGACAAAGAGAAAAGGCTCATGTCCCCTGCCACTTCACTGCTGTGTTTGTGACCTGCTCAGGTGTGCCACTGAGCACAGAGGAGCCACAGCTCTTGATGAGATGTCTGCTTCGGCTGACTTGCCTTGATAGCTCCGGAGTCGAGAGTGCCATTAAAGAGGTGGCCGGGGACCTTATCAAAAACAGTGACATTTTCTTCAGTTCACTGAGAAGGCCGAGACAAGAAAGAGCCATTAGCGGCCCTAAATGCTCATCTCACAGGTCCCTGGACCTCCCAATTTTCACACTCGACTGGGAAGCACAAGAACAGGAGCTCTCACCTTGGCAAGCCAGCAACAAATAAAGAGGCACATCCTGTAAAAATCCGAGCCACACTGCTGGGGCCTGCTGCCTTTAAAGGGCAACGGCGCCCGCAGCATGTCAGACAAAGCTGGCATGAAAAGAGACGTCTGAAAGCATAAAGATGTCTGGTGATGGGCATTGTGTGTGTGGGAGTGAAGAACATTTAAACTGCGGCTGGGATTTCTTACTAGTCTGAGAAATCCTGTTCAGAGCACCCAGACTGCTGTTGATGGCTCAAAAGGTGCTGGGTGAGAGAAACCCCACCATTACTGCGGCCACGCTGTTGGTCTTATGCAGGGTCTTTAAAATTATTTACCCACCACTTGGAAGTTTTCACATTTTATTGGTAGATGACATTAAATCACAGAGTATTTAATTCAGCAGTTTTGATACTGATAAACAGAAAATGACTCTTTAGTGTCAAAGTGAAATTAATTAGAAATATAAAACACCAAACAATTCATTGTTTAAGTGTTCACCCCCTTCAAGTCTTGTATTCGGTAAATGCACCTTTGGCAGCCATGACAGTTTTGAGTCTGTGTGCTCAGGTCTCCATAGCTCAGCTTCGTACTCTGCACTCTCCTCCATTCTTCTTAGCACAGCTGCTGAAGGTCGGTCAGGTTCCATGGAGATGTCAGAGAACGGCCTTTGTCAAGTCCTGCCACAAAGCCTCTGCCTCGGCCTCTCCTGCACATTCACATTGCTGTTTTGAAGCCACTCCTGTGTAGCTTTGGCGTTATACTTGGTGTTGGAAACAAAGCTTCTCCCGAGGTGCAGGTTTCTTGCAGACTCCATCAGATTTTTCTGCAGGACTGCCTTGCATTTTGTTGCATTCATTTTACCCTCAGAGGCCTTCGAGGGTCCAGTTAGGAGAATGTGACCACCATCAGGCTTGATGAAGATGGTAAGCTTTTGATAACGTGCAGTGTTCAAACATAACGTTTAGTCTTCTCAGCCACAAAGCTCATTTTTGGTGACATCAGACCATAGACCCTCGGAGCCCCCATGTAAACTCCAGCTGATGTGTCTTGTGCACATTCCTGTTGCCACTCCTCCATGAAGCTGTGACTGGCAAATCCAACAGTTCTCAGCACAGGCGCTGTAGTTTGTGACTCCTTCCGAGTTCTTGTAGGTTTCTTGGTGGCCTCCCTCTCTCCCTCGTCATCATCTTCCTGCCGATATCACTCCATTTTTCTGGATGTCCTTCTCTAGCAGATTTACAGTGGCGTCCTACTCTTTCTGCTCCTTAATATTTGGTTTTATTGGATATTTTCTTATCTTCATCCCCTGACTTGTGCTTTTCAAGCTTCTTTTCACCGAGTTGCTCAGCGTGTTCTTTGGTCTTCTTTGTGTAGGTCAGGCTGCCATACCATTACACCACACGCTTGGGCCTTCCACAATCAGGTGCATCTAAACTCTGATCAACCGAAACCCCAGAGCGGTGATCTCCCTTGAACGACTTCTAAAACCAACTGGCTGCTTGAGTCATGATTTACGGGCAACTAATTACGTGATCAATCGGTTTGCACTAATTCTGACTGGATCCATCATTTCAAACACTCGATTAAAGTGAACATGTCAGGGTGGCTAATATTCATTTCATGGACATTCTTCCTCCTGCATGTGTCTTGCCTTGTGGCATCGTAATTTTGCTGCAGACAGCATCTCCATGAAATGAAACCTCCGAGTCTTCACTACTCATTTAAACCTGATTATGTTTGTATAGAATTTTATAAAACGCTATATGAGAAATTAAACTTAATTTGTGAAATGGATAACTAGGAATGTAAATATTAATGTTGAACTTGAGTGATGTTAAAAATTCAGTCAATCAATCCATCCATTCATATTTCAATAACGCTGACAAACGTTACAGTAGGCACTATGAAGCCCAGAAGGTAACCTTCTCCTGGGACCACCAAACCCAGTTTGATACCTCGGACTGGCAGATCGTGAAGTAAGATTCATTGTAATGACTGGCATGTGTTGGCGCCGTCACTGTCGGGTTCTACATTCTCTATCATTGCAGAAGGTTAAAAACTGAACAGGAATTTGGGTGCCACCTGACAAGGAGCACCTGACTCGGAGACAGGGGAGAGGCCCACCATACCAAAAAAAAAAAAAAAGGGGTGAAGACGGGGCCGGATTAAGATGAAATTGGGCCTGATGCTGCAGTGCAAAAAAGGCCTATTTTTTCTCGGCATTGGTGCATTCGACACTCACCGTACATGCGCACTCAGACCGACCGAGGAGCCTTAATTGCTTACGACGCCATCAGCCAGCCTTTATTGAACATGAATAATAATAACGACGTAGTATCGTAACAACTCGAGATTATCATCAAACTATGTAACTTCAACATTCAATAGCAATTGTCTGAAAAGTGCACAAAATTTCACAATTCTCTTACGAAACAGAGTAAGAAAAAAATCAATTTGCAGAGACATTGGGTCAAAGTTCAGGCTCTTGAGGGTAAAAATTTGTCCACGATTTAAATTTCATAATAGACCAGAATGCTGTCGTGGATTTTAAAAATTCTAAACATCCATGCCGGGCCTGCAGGCCAGCTTTTAGTTTTACCTTTACAGATAGCCATTTAAATAGCCATCGATTTTTACTGTACAACTAACTTTCAAGGTGAAAAACTTACTACGTGGCACTTACCGAACAATAATAAAGTGGCAAGAATCCCCAAGATATTGCAAAAAACGCAGCTGAATTACTAAGTGAACTGTTTAACGTAAAATTGATAGCATTAACTTGCAATCTTCGGTTAACAATAAACACAATGACGTTAGTTACGTCACATCGCAAAGAACAATAGTAACTGTATAATAAGGAATGCTGTGTCTAGGCGTCCGAAAGTCGTACTCCAAATTTCATTCTAAAAATTATTTTGAAGTTAATATAGTAAAGGAAAACTGTTCAACTTCCGGAAAATTCTCGTCTGTTTTCAGGAAAACTGTTCAACTTCCGGAAAATTCTCGTCTGTTTTCATCTGGGCCTATTTCAGGAATGGGCCTAATGCTGCAGCATCAATAGCATCCACCTTAATCCGGCCCTGGGTGAAGATACAGTGGCAAGTAAAAAAAGTCAAGGAACAGCAGCGGAGGAAGACAGCGAAACTGCAGGGGAAACGATGGTTGCTACAGGAGGAGTCAGGGATCGTTTTTTCGCATCGTGTTCACAAGGGAGAGGGCCTGACAGGCCCGTGTGAGGGAATTTCCCCGTATTGAGGTATGGCTGACTCGGCAGGGCATTTCTATGGATGGACATGCAAGGAACTTTTTCTGTTGAGTTAATCCTTTATGATGATTGTTGTTTTTCAGATGTTTGTGTTACCTGCTTCTCCAGCCCAGCGTCATGCAACCGTCGTGTTGCAAGTAAGAATGTCACTGTCTTATTTATTTATTTATTGGCCACATAGGTATTGTTGTTTTTAGTGTTTGCACCCAGTCGCGTCTCGTCACAGCACCCCGTTTAAACTAATATGTTAATATGTTAAATGTCGTCCCCGTAATGAGAAACGGGGAAGGATGTTGCTGGGAGGCAGCAACCACTGGACACGTCAGTACCGGAGTGTTGCCAGTTACATCCGGCTCATCATTATTTAAACAATCAGGAGAGACAGAAGGGGGAAGAAGGAGAGAGACGGAGATTTCAAGTACCGACAATGGATCACCATTTTTCTGCCATTATTTACATCGCGCCTTGTTCCAGTTTGCCTCTCATTCTGCCGGAAATTCTCAACAGCACCACCATCGGCAGAAACGCCGGGGTTGGACCTTATTATCCACCATTCGCCGAGGAAGCATGGTGAGGTTGTTCCGATTTATTCGGGAGATTCAAACACATCCATTTTTGATAAGTCATTCGTATTCTGGACAGTTATATACCCGGACTCATTTTCACGTTTATTAACATTTCAGTAATCATCTATTGGCATTGTTTGTATTTTGTGTTTGTTAAATGTTTGCAGAGGCGAGGGAGGTTGTCATTGTATATGTGGTGTTTTCACTTTGCTGGTGGAGGGATATATACATATTAAGATATATTGTACGTCGTGGATTTGTATTATTGTATCTGTCATTGTGTAGTATTTAATATATTCCTACACTTATTTTACATATCTGCTTTTGTTTGCTAGTCTTTGAACCGTCGATTGGGGAGGAGGGAACATATTATTTGTCAGAGGTATGGCTTGGTATAGGTAGGTTTTCTCAGTATTTTCATCCAGGCCACAGGTCCTGGTAGTGTGGCTGCCGGCTGGGTAAGGAGTCGACCGTTACAACGTGACAACACCACAACATCTACTGGCGCCAACCTCGATACCAGTGGGCTCAAGATGGCCACCACTACTGGATGGTGCCGCAGTCTTCCTGTCATTTAAACACTTACGGTCTCATTTGTTGATGGGGCCTTGAAGATGTAACCTCATTTTGCTTGTGGGATAAAGAGCCCCGTGAAGTTTAGGTGTTCACTTCATCACAGATCTCATCCTTAAAAAGGAAAATAAAAATCAGAAAAAACAGACAGTTGTGACCTCCTCCATCACCATTTGGTTTCCTTCTGCTTCCTCTCTTTATGAGACTCGGTGGCAGCAGGTAGCTGAGAAAATCATTGGCTTCTCGTTTCCCAACATTAAAAGATCTGATCATCGGCAGAACAGACCGCAACTGACTCCGTCCATCCCAGCAGCCATCTGTTCATTAGCTTGGCATCACAGAGGAGGTGCAGGTCTGTCGTGACCCGAACTACACGCCTTCCTTCCTTCCTCAAATTATTCAGATCCTAACTCAACTTACATTGGGTTACACTTAACTGCTTATACAAGTCATAACTGGTAACTGTGCTGTTTGTCTATTCGTAAGTTCGGTACTTGTGTACTAAATGGACGGCAGTGCGAAAGCCGTAGTGACGAGATGAGCTCCACAAAACTGAAACGTAATAATAAGTTCCAATTGAACATATGAATTTTCTATAATATTCAAATATTGTAATTTCTGTACATTTCTCTCTATATTTTTTTATCCCAATAAATATGTTATGAATTTGTCAAAACACTTCTGTTTTCCTTTGTCATGCCGTCTGTTTAGTACACAAGTACCGTAAACTCGTACTTTTTGATATCTGAACTATTTTGTATAGTTTTTGTATTTATTGAAATGTTTTGTTCAGGAATTTGCCGTATTTGCACAGAGTCAGGTTAATGGTGGGCTGAAACTGTGTTAGTAATGTCTTGTGTTTCATGTTTTGCACCCAACCAAAGTCAGTTCTGGTATGTTTGATATGCTAGCAATAAAGGGATTCCAATTTCGATAATAATTCATGGGCAGCACAGAGTGCGTGATGGACGGGCACTCCCACCTTGCACTTGGTGCTGCCATGCCCGCCCTCCATGACTCTGAATGTCAAGATGTGATGCCCAATGAATGACCTAAAACAGTAAAATGTCGTGAAGTATTCACTCTGCTTTCTGAGGGCTCTAATGGCTAGTAATTGTTTTTGGATAAATATTTATTAGTTGTGCAGAGGGTGCACTGGGCACATGGCAGGAAGCAATCCAGTTATAGGGAAGTAACAGGAAATGCACAGGGACACAGGGAGAACCAAGCACCCTCCACACAGAAGACGTCCACCATCACCAACCCACTGTGCCACCATGAGGCCCCACTTTATAACTTTAAGATATGAAGTTGATAACAGGGGGGTCTCGTTTAACTCAAGGTGGGCTGTGATGGTCCGGCTGCCTCTTTATAAGGCAATGGGAGCTGGAGAGGGGGGCACATAGTGAAGGTTCCATGAAGGGTCTGAATGCCCTCATTAGGGTTGGTCGGAGCCATGAGTGTCTTTTTTTTGCCTTTATTTGATTATTATTGTAATAGCCTACAGCACGCTCAATAAAAAATAATAGCGTTTATGGACTGTTTGCCTTTAATGCCACAGGGGACAGGTTTCCCCATTAGAGTACACAAAGCCCGCTTTCCCCGGAGATTTAATTACATTTTTAAAACAAATCTTTATCTTCATCCCTATTGCCATGCAGCACACTAGCAAGGCTTCCATTAAGTCAAATTAAAGAGCAAAACAAATGAGCTAAAATGAGTGGAGCGCTGCAGGAGGAATCAAACGGGCGACTTTGTGCGACTTTCACCGCACACAACCTCATTTTCATTCATTCATTCCACCGTTTTAAGTTCAGATCTCTCTAATGGAGGCGGCGAGGAGCTTGATTTAAACAAGGAGGTAGCAGGCGCCCAAAACCCCACGCAGCGTCTGCACTCAGTGTGCTCGAGTCAGTAATGTCGGCTCAGGCTCGGGTTATAATTTGTATGAAATCCACCACCTTTCTGGGACTCCTTGAACCCTGGAATCTGATTTTACTGGCATTGTGATGGATTAGCAGCTTGGCTTCAAGTCCATCGATGCATTTGCGTCATTTTTGCTGCCATTTTTGTTTTTTCACGATTTGTGTTCCCGTTGTCAGGCAGCGCCCCATGTTGCTAGGGGGCGTGTCCCCGGAGGTTGTAAACGGAAGTCTAGACGTTCACTTCCATTCAGAGTTCATTTCCTCCACATTTTCTCCATTCTTGTATTTTTGATTTCATTTCCGTCTCTCCCTTTGGTGATGGTGGGTCTGACTTCCTGGTTTTTGACTCTTTTTGTCTCTCACTGGTTCTCTAGTAGGAATACCTTCTGCGGATGTTCTGCCTTATTGTTGTTTTTGTTATTTTCAAATGATTATTTTCGTGTTTTTATGTAGTTTCTGTTAGCTTATGTGCAGCCTTTTTCAATGATCGCCCATTCCTTGTACTCTGTGGGTGGAGCCCCAGGAGGCGGGGCCACTGTGATGTCATTGCTGCTGGGTTCTCCTCCTGCCTTTATATTCGGTCAGTGAGGGGAGGCCAGCAGTGCATCATTGGGAGTTGTGCAGAGTTTGCTTTTCTTTTGACTCTTTCTGGTTTTTGGATTTCCGATTATTGGATAATAGATTGGACTTATTTACTGCCTTTTTAAGCAACTCCTTTTTAGGAGTTACACTCATGTGCGCTTCCCATTGGGTTTATGGGAAAATAAAATGGGAGATTACTGGTGATGTGCCACTTGGTCTGTACCTTGGTCTTTAATTTTTTGTGTGAAAATAAAGTCAAACTAATCTCACAAAAAGTGTTTCACGTTGTTAAAGATACAGCAAGTTAGACAATGAGCACATGGTGTCACATTCAGGGACTTTCGGTGACTTAAGTAAACCGATATGAATGTTGGAGCCATTCCCATTTTTTTTGGTTACTTCATCCGAGAGTCAGTTGTCACCTTTTTATGGATTAAATATTTTAGTAGCGCTGAGTCACACTGCGGTGGTAGAACTGAAACTAAATTCACAGCTGAAGTCAGACAGAGTGGTCCTCCATTTTAAGACGGACAAGTTCTCAGATTCACCAATGCTTGTCAATGGCAGGTTTTTAAAATTGCAAAAACTTTGTAGAGCACAATATGTTTGAGATATCTCAATGAAAATGGAGCCATCTTCACAAGTGTCTTTGAAGATTAAGTGAACAAAATTTCAACAAAAATCAGTCTATGGGGGGCCGAGTTGTTTTATATGGATGGACAGACAGACAGACAGACATGACTATTGCAGTAGGTGCTTTGTGCAGTATATCTGAACACACCTAAAAGCTGTTTCTGGATGACTGTGTTATTTCTTTCTTTCTTTTTTTAATTTCACTATAATGTCACAACTCAGAAGGAGAATTCAGGTGCCATTGTTTACAGTTGCATTTTGTTTGCACAGCAGACACTTTTATCCAAAGCGACTTACAAAAAGAGGTTAACACAATCAAACAAACATCAGGGACTGTTTGGGAACAAGTGTGACAGGACAAGGGTACAAAATTGATCAGCATAAGTGAAGAGCTCTCAGCAAAATACAAGCGACGTACAACTCCTAACACACCCAACACGAGAGCCTTCGGACGCTTCCTAAACACATTGACGGAGTCCGAATTTCAGATGGTGGAGGGCAGCTCATTCCTCCAGCTAGGAGCTACACGTGAAAAGTACGGATTGAGATTCGATGACCTCACCTGACGCCGTTCGCCAGCGCACCCGAGAGCTCGAGAAGGAGCATTGGACCTCACAAGTGCCCCCATATATTTAGGAGCCGACCTTCAAGCATAAAGTATTTGAACTTAATGTGCCATGCTACAGGTAGCCAATGGAATGATCTTCTAAGAGGGGTGTGGCATGTGTCCACCTTGGCTGGCTGAACACCAGACCTGCCGTTGCAGTTTGATTCATCTGCAGCACCTTGGTGACACCGCGCTACTCGTGCCCACAGAGAGTTGACATGACAAGACCAAAGCCTGGGCCAGGAGTTGTCTGCAGGCTCTCTCAGATACGGTCTAATCTTGCGGATGTTAAGTAGGGTGACTCTGCAAGACTAGGAGACCACAGCAACATGGTCAGTGGAGGACAGCAGCTCACCAACTTGGTGTGAGTTATTAGTAAAGAGCCAAGCTGAACCGAGATTGTTGTCTGACTGGAAGCTCCAACTTCAAAGACCATTCATGGGAAATTTCCTGTCTGTCTCACAGCATGAGACTGCAAGATAAATCAAAATGACGTGACTGGTGGTGGGACAACATGGAGGCCTGGAAGTAGGAGGTGCTGAAAACATCATCGGTGAGTAAAGTTGGCAAACACATTTACAGGTTGTGACACACATGCGATTGGGAGGCAGCTAAAGGGCCTGAATGATAGCAGTACCACGCCAGACCAGGGGGTGGCGAGCTGCACTGACTTTCCCTCTCAATCCTCTGCAGAGCTTTCATGGGAAATCCCGCTTGCTTCCGGCGTCTATGATGACATCACCTCTGGTACTGGTGCCATTGATGACACCACTTATGGTCTCAATGACGTCACATCCTGTCTCGGCCTTTAAAGCCGCCATATTCTCATCCTAAAATCAGTTTTGTTTTGGACTCTGATCTTTGAACAACTCAACCATTTACCCCTTTGCAGCCAGGGCCTAATATACAGGTGGCTGCCCCAAACTTTTTTTGATGTCTCGTTTGTATGACATTGTATTTGCTTAGCTGAGACTTTTCTCCAAAGTGACTTCTAAATGAGGTGAACATAATGGAGTCTGAGGGACCGTTTTGGACAGGCTTAGCAGGACAAGGTTACAAACGTTGGTCAGCGCAAGTGAAGATCTCCAAAGCCAGCGTAACCTGAAAATGAGCAATTAGCAACATGGCTGAACTAAAAACAAAAATCGGACAGGAACTCACAGATCCGGTGGGCACATTGAGGGAGCTGGCAGCTTGTTCGACCGTCCAGGAGCTACACATCAAGGGTCTGCATTGAGATTTGCAGAGGTGGCACCACCAGACAACCCCCATTATTTAATATCAGGCAGGTGGGCTCTGCTGGTCACCATAAAAGACTAAAAAAACAGTAAGACGACTTCACAGGCGGGTTAACTTTATTAGGGTGGGCTGCCATGTAAAAGGCCACCCACCTTAAATGTGTGTGTTTTTTTTTTTTTTAAACATTTAGGAAAAGCATTGAAGAGTTCAACCAATTCATGCTTCAGATTTATAGTTTATTATTATTATTATTATTTTTTTTTTTATATACGCCTACGTGACAAGCTAACGGCTGAGCTCTGGGGAGTATGAAGAATGCAAATGCTTTCTTGATTAAGTTTGATAGATTCATTTTCCCCCCCATTGTGATTTATCTTCTTACCCGTGAATGTTATCACCCGCCTTTCGATTCGGCAGCAAATTACAGCCTTGCAAAAAAAACAATGATATAATAGGAGACAAAACATTGACTGCAGATAAGACAAAGATGCATCGTGCACTTTAATTAAAAACTCCGCAAAAGACGATGAATCAGTTGTGCTGAATTCGCCCCCTTCCACACTTACTGTCGTGGCCCCCCCGGCTGATTAACCAGTGCGAGGCCGCTTGATTCCCTCGGCACCAGGGAGGGGGATTGCATCCTTATTGCATCAGTTCACAATAACAAGAGTCGGAGATGTCAGCCTCAGACAGACTAATGGCTTTTGCACGCTGTCACCGAGAATGTAAATGCTTTTCTCTTTGACATTATAAAGACTTGTTCCCGCTCAGCACTGTCACCGGATTACCATGTTAACAGTCCCCTCTGCACACGGCTTGTCAAAGTTATTAGTGCTTCATGCATCCTTGTTTGTTTGTTTCTTGTTCTGGTTTTCACTTTATTCTCCTTTCTGCCACATCTCCAACAATTCTGATTTGCAGCACAAATGAACCTAAAATGTGCCTAACATGGGACCTGCCACACCGGATTTGCTTTCCCCAGAATGAACTCGTGTTGTCGTCACATTAAAGCGGGCCACTTGGATGTCAGAGCTGTCGGGTTTCACCGACGCCACGAGATGTTAGGGGAGGCGTGGCGGTGCAGTGGGTAGCACTGCTGCATTACTGGTCCCAAGCCCCTTCACTGTCTGGGGGGAGTCTGCCGGTCTTCCAAAGTCAGGCACGTCAGGTTAATTGGAAACTCTCAATGGGGGTGTATGTGTGTGCCTTGGGATAGACCACCACTCGTAGAGACGCCCAGGCCTGCCATCATTGAGCGAGTTTGAGAATTTAATAATGGACATGGTGGGCCATGCACTTCTGGGTGTGTGGGTCCAGTCTGCTGATCGTATGCGGTGTGCGTGCCTGTTATTTTGGTGCTCATTTTTGCTGCTTTGTTAATCATATTGTGATGGATTGTTAGGACCCGATGGAGGCACAAAACTCAAAAGATTCCAATTAACAGATTTTGTTTTCCTGGAAGCCAAGTATTTAGAGTCATGAATTTTTATTTTGTGACGTTTCAACACCATTTTGCTTTGCTCATGTTCGTCACTATTTAGTAGGTTTATCATTAGAACGTGAGTCCCACTTGCCATCGTGACATTTGACATTGCAGGATCAAAGGTTAGCAATTACTGTTGTGTCCTCATCCGAGATTGCGGATAACAAACATTTTGATTGCGAATTGTCCTCTGAAATCTTCCTCGTTTATGACCCTTTGACTGCGATTGTTGCTTAACGTTCTCGTTTTAACGGTTGTTACAATTACAACCCAAGCTTTGTTTTTTCAACACATCAATTTGGACCAAAAAATAAACAGGTAAAGATCAGGAGAACAACAGACACGATTGTCAAGCGAAGGTGAGAAATGAGAATTGTAGGCAATAAATGTTGGCAATAAAAAGGTCGCAGTGACAAGACATCAAAAACAGGAAAAGTTTAACAAAGAGAAAGGGCTTTGACTCTGCAGTTTGGATGCGGAAGTGACCTTCTTAAGCTGTGGGTGACAACCTCTGGGGTCTCAGCCCTGACAAGATGGGACGCTGTACTAACGACGGGTGTCCAAACATGGTGAGAATCACTAAACTACAAGATGGTGGCAAAAATTCACCGAAGAATTAAACAACTCATAAAGGAGATGATTACATGATAAATGAATGTCAGAAATGAAATGTGTAACTGTGAAAATCCCCTAAACCGGTGCGAGATCATACCAGATGGGTGAATTAAGCAGAAAGCCACTCATAACAACTTCCTGGTCGTCATCTTTCTTCCTGCTAATTTGTTTTTTTTATTTTCCCCTTTCCTAAGGTAACAGAACCACTCGGGGCTGATCATCATCTCCCACGTGTCCTTAGTCAAGAGAACAAGTTGAATAATGGTGAGTGGAAAACACTGAATTCCTTATTTAGAGAACCGAGGTGGAGGTCAGCAAATGCAGCGAAGAGAAACCACCACCAGAGCTTTGTGAGTATGCGCCGCACTTCAGGATGCACTACACGACCAAACATCTGCGGACGCCTGACCATCCCATATCTCTGAGTTGGTTGGATATCCCATTCCAGAGCCCTGGGCATTGCCCCTTTACGTTTATTACAGCGTCCACTCTTCTTTCTACAAGATACCGCAGTGCGTCTGTGGGAATTTGAGCTCATTCAGCTGAAAGAGCATCTGAGAGGTCATGTACAGATGTGGGATGAGAAGACCCGGCTCACAATCGGCGCTCAATAGAGTCGAGGTCAGGGCCCACTCGAGTTCCTCCATGTCTTTATGTGCAGTCCGTCCAGTCACGACGGAACAGAAAAAGGGGCCTTCAACAAACTGACGCCACAAAGTCAGAAGTGCACCATTGTGTCAAATTGGGCTGGTAGGTTGATGCTTCACTTTGTATGTCGTTTTCCATTCGCGCCACTGCAGCTCCTGTGCTTACCTGATCGACAGGCCCTGCCTGACTGACGTGCACCCCCTTTTTCACACCACGCAACATCTTATGAAGTGTGGCAGACGACCAGGTCCCATGCCGGGCCGGGACACCCCTTCTGCTTATGTTCCAGGGGAGCAGCCATGGGCTCCTCAGTACCTCCCCCGGGACGCTTGATGGCAATCTCCCTGGTGGACGATGGTGCATCAGTCTCCCGCAGGGTTCCCTGGGAGATGGAGTTCTCCACAACCCTGTGGGGATCTGGGGTGGCCGCGGCATGGATCACTGAGCCCAGCTGGTCTAATCTTCAGCCCCACCCGGGAGTGCAATTGGAAGCAGGTGAGCAAGCACCGGTAGCACTTCCGGGAGGGTCATAAAAGGAACCGGCAACTACCACTCAGGGCCAGAATCGGGAGGAAGAGGACGAGGTTGCCTGGAAGGAGTGGTGGAGCCAGAGGAACAGTGTGGTCTGTGACTTAAGTGCTTTATTTGGGACTGTGTTGTGGCTGAAGGGATTACGGGGAGGACGTGTCCTCCAGCTTCTGTCTTTTTAACACGTGCCTCAGTGTGAATCTGTGCCGGGTCGAGCGCTATATAGCGCCTAATTCACAGAAGCCACCAGATCTCTACCACCTCTGCACGTGAAACTCCCAGCAAGGTCATTTCATTGTGTTACAGGATGGCCGACTTTTAAAAGGTTTGGTTTTCTGTGTTTTGTAAACCACAAATAAACAAAATTTACCTCTTTCTGTATTTGGTTTGCACTAAGGTTTCATTTTATGAAACTTCTGCTGCAAGTTCAGAGATGACCCCTTTTTAGGGGGTGTCACCGTTGTGCTGACTCAGTGATCCGATGACCTGTTGCTAGCATGCATGGTCACAGAAGTGGCGTGTGATGACGTCTTCAGCGTCACCATATGAAGCTCAGCGTTACACTAAAAGGTTTGCCGATTGTTTCCTGACTTTTGCGGAGCTCTTGTTGGCGTTTTGGTTTTAATAATCAAACTCTTTGGCGTTCTGCTTTTGTCTCTTGTTCTTAGGTTTTTCTTTATGCTCATCTCATCTTGTTTTTTTATTTTGCTTGCTCATGTGGTTGCCACTGTTTCATCTCCCAGAAGTTTAAATTTGATACGATAGACTTGACTTCGCCTGTAAACGGAATTTTTCCCAAAGATTACTACTGCTGGCTTCTGGTTTTGGCTTACGTGTTTCCCGACTTTCTGATTTTCACTTTTGGTGTTCTGGCTTTTCTCATTTTTAAGGGGGCTTCAATTGTAGCTTGGATTCGACTGATCCAGATCACTTTATTCTCACTTCCATAAATTCATCAGTTTAAACATTTTGTTGCCTTTTTTTTTTTCCAGTTGAACTTTGCTCTCAAGAAACCTTTATGTCACCAATTAGCATGAAGGAGTGACGGCACCAGGAGTGCCTAGAAACAGAAAATGCGATATTAAAAGACTCACAGAAAAAAAAATTAAGGGTCTGCTGGTGTCGTCATTCATTCCTGGTACCCCCATATTGGACAACGGAGCTCCCGTCGTTAAAAGTTGTTAAGATACCAGATCCCCCTCATAGAATGATCGGTGAAAGCTCGGCCTAAAACAGATAATAGAAGACTGCAATTGGCTTGTGAAAATCTGTGGGATAGCTCAGAAAAGTTGGAGTAAGCCATCAACTGAACTCGAGAATGACAAAAGCACAATTGTGACCTAATTCAGCCCAATCATCTCAACTTTTGAACTTCTGACGTTCTCCTCTTGAAACCTCAACTAAGCGGTAGGACTGGAAAGGAAACTAAACTGCGTTGAGAGATGAGAGGGGATCATGGAGGCCCAAGGCCAAAAAACTCCACGGGGCCCTCCAACTCAAAGCCCACCCCACAAGTCCCAACATGCAAAGTCAAAATTACCGTATATACACTCACGTATAAGTCGAGTCTTGAATCCCGAAAAATTAATCATAAAATCAGACCCCAACTTATACGCCCGTTCAAAAATGCGACATCTTATTGCCTCCTCGATCTCACATCAGTTTCTCAGACGAATCGAATTTTGTTGCAGCAGCACAGTTGCCAATTTCTTTCACTACTTCAATGACGTTTAATTTAAAAGCAGCTTCATATTTTCTTCTGATTGAACGCTCTATTGCAGGTAAGGGATGCTCTTATGATAAAGGTGTATGAGGGTGCGAGATACAAAAAGCAGAAATCAGTACAAACGTCGCTTCAGAATAGTTTGGGTAACACTGTGTGGTCACGTAGGCACAATAGAGAGAGAGACGTTAGGAGCACACGCTGATACAGCGCATTGCCGCACCCACATAGAAAACAAAAGGCCGTGTGCTCCCTCCGTGGTTACTCTCTCGGGTGGGCGTCACCATATCGTAATCTCTTGGACCAATAGCGTGAGCTTTCCACATTCGATTTATACGACCAACATTATAAAATACGGGAGCTTATACTGTGAAATCAAGTCCCGACTTATCCGCGGGAGAACGTATCCACGAGTATATACGGTAATAAGATCAATAAATTAAACACAAGAATAAAAACAGCATTTGTATAGAAAATAGGAAAGCTATAATAATAATAAAATAAATTTACAAAATCTAAATAAGTAAAAAATAGGAAATGCAAGGTAAATGTGAGGAGGCACTTTGTTTCCGAACATGTAAATCATTTTCTTGATTTATGAAGACGGCTCTGATTACATTTCAAGTTGCTAAAAAGGTACAATTCACACAATGGACATTGGGGGCGCCCTTAGGGGGATCCCGATTGTGTTGTCATAGTGCATCGATGCTCTGCTTCAAGTGGGTTTCCCGCAGATTTGCCACCACAATGAGGACCCATGTAAATGGACGTCCATATGGGGAGGGGGCCCTCTCCCAGTTCGAGACCCCAAGCTCTGCTTCTGACTGCGTTATTACTCAGAGAGCTGCTTTGAAATATTATTGGATTTTAAATCTTCGTAGTTCTGTTTAGATAAAAGTAAATGTGAACCTTGGGGGGCATGCAATTAGAAATCAGTAAATATTAACTACGCAAAGACGTGCATATTCTAATGATGTGTTGTGGGGTTAATAGATATAAAAAAGAAACTGCTTACTTCAAGTTTGACACAATGTTGGACAGAAAGTTAAGCATAGAAGAGAAAGTTATGTAATGAATTCTTTATTTCATATTAGCTTTCATGTATCACTTTTTCTACTGAGCTGGGCACGCCAGACCCGCTGTCCTTCATCCATTTTTCCATATCCTTCAGAAACTTTCCCTGATTCTCTCATGCCAATCAAATGACAAACTCTCTCCAATGTTCTCTGCTTCTGCTCCAGGTGGGCCACAGCTGTGTGTGAAAACCAGGGGGAAATCTTACTACAATGCCCAGACCACCTCAACCGGTCTCCTCTCAGTCCAGAAAGGCAGCAGGTTCTCCTGTCCCTTCCAGATCACACTGATCATGGCGTCCACACGCAGCCAGTTGCTCCAACCTGCTCATCTTTGGTGGATGTGAGAGGAGGACACACAGAAACACCCTGAAAACATGCAGTGTCTACTCAAGTAAGGGCTGAGTGCAGGATGGGAACCCAGAAAGCTGACCAGTCAGGCCACAGCTCCGACTTCCACACCACCTAACAGCACAGCAGAAATTCAGACGCGATGAGCGAAAGAAAATCTGCTTTACTTCCAGATTTCAAACCATTTATTTTTTTCCCTGGTGGGACTTTCTGAAGGATGCTGGGAGTCCATTTTTCATTGATGTTCCTTCTCCTAACTGTGAGGCACTAAGACGCCCAACACAATGACAGACGTCATGCAATACGTTAAATAATACGTGTCATTGAAGCTGAAGGGCCTGCTCAGGAGCACCCTGCTTATTCAGTAAGTGCTACCAAATGAATCCGAACACTAATGGCAATGCATAATAATTACAGGCATTATTTAATTAGATGCTATACAGAAGGTAAATTTTATTGTCAGCCATTAAAGATATTAAAATCAAAAATAGCATTTTACATTCATTTAAGCGTGAGCAATTTGAAAATACAATCACAAATCAGACGTTCCCAGCACAGAAATTTCTCATTTTGGCAGGAACATATTGAAGGTCACCATCATATTACAGTATGTGGAAGAAAACTGCTATGGTTCTGTTTTGTTCTTTATTTGTTTCCATTCACTTCAAGTTCTTTGTGTCACTTTTGGGGGCTTTGGAATCCAGAGTATCCATTTTTAAGGTCTGAAGTGGCGGCTCTGAGGCTATCTGCGCGGATATCCGGTAGGTTGCTGGTTCA
Organism: Polypterus senegalus; assembly: GCF_016835505.1. Lineage (NCBI taxonomy): Eukaryota > Metazoa > Chordata > Cladistia > Polypteriformes > Polypteridae > Polypterus > Polypterus senegalus. The sequence continues at coordinate 120,132,759 of NC_053168.1, forward strand.
AGTCCCGTTTACTATCAGAGGGAATCCTACTCCGCTGGGCCCTTAACTTGCAAATTGTTCCAGGGGTGCTGTACACTGGCTGACTCGGACCCCCAAATGTCATGTGAAAGGACAATTACCCCTCAGGGATTAACAAAGTAAATAATTATAAAAAAAAATCTTCCTCTCCCGTTCAGTTCAAAAACTGACTCCCATCATGCTTTAGTTTCCTGTTTGTAGTGTGCGCGGATTAACGACTGGATAACAGACATGTGGAATATGTGAAACGAGTAACCAGAGATATTTTTTTCCCCCCATTGTTCTTTTTCACATCGTTTGCTGTTGTGCAGCACTGGGAGTTGGGGGGGTTATGATATTCCACAAAGTGCACTTAGTGAGTAAGCCCCTCTGAAATCGAGACGTTGCGTTTATCTGAACCAGATTTGGCTCCTACAAAAAAAAGAGGATTACGGTAAACCGCGCTTGGTAAATAAAGCAACAGAGCGTCGACTCCTGGTCTGCTCCAACACCCGATGAGATCTGATGCCTACCTGAGGGCTGTGGACCGAGAGTTCATGAAATTGATGAGCGATAAGAAACAAAATTCTCAGAGGAAGATTTGTCTCTAAAGTCATGTCAGTGACACAAGATGTGTGAATAACGGCACCGCCAATCTCATCAGAGGGCGACACTGTAAAGTACAAGTCAAGCACAGTCCTTTGAAATGACGCTGGCGTGTGTGTGTGTGTGTGTGTGTAACCAATCGTAATGTGCAGCCAGACAAACTCCTTCAGCAGGAGTGACAGACCCTGCAGCTTTCTTCTTGGCTGCCAATTGTGTGATTTAGGTCTGCATATGAATACTTTCTACTGTATATTCTATTAATTCTCAAGCATGTTCTTGACTAATCTTCTCAATCGCTACCAACTGCTGTTCTTATTGCTACTGAATATTTACTTGTGTGAAGTGTTGAAGTACGGCGTTCACAAACTGCGTTTAGCATCAAAGCGTACAGTTCAGCGAGGACTTGAATAAAGCCATGAACTGTGGATTACGCACAGTGCAAAAGTCCAGAATTGGTCTGCTGTAGGTTTCCACGCGGCCTCCCTCACTTTAATAGCAGACATATTTCCTTTTTGAGCCATTACAGATCAAGAGCTGATCAACAAATTATACTTGAAAAGCCCGCTACGTCTACGTCTGTTACATGTCCTTGTATTTTTATTATAATATGCCGTTCCTCCTACACCGTGTATTATCGCATGAGTTTCACTTGTAATGTCACAGGTACTGTGGTAGAAATTTAACGTCTCATTAACCTTTTAACCGCCAACTCCTTAAATATTCCCCACGCCGGGCAAAATCTGAACAATTTTCGATTTTTTACAGCTCATAAAACTGCTCAGCAGTGTAATTGTTTACATCAACAGTAAATCACAACGGATACACCCACTCATCGCCAGCATCCGATGCATCGTCATTCACAGTATCATGCAGCGCACGTTGCTGATCATCATTGTCGCTAAAATCTTCTTCAGAACTGCTAAAATCGTGATCAGAATTATTGTCCAAAATTACCTGCAAAACCTCACTTGAAGTCAGTTTACGTTTCGCCATATTCACAACTTTCACTCCTGAATGGTTATCACGTGACCAGCAAAGAAAAAGTTTCTGGCCAATACAACCACGGAGTTGTCGAAATACAATGTAGCAATAATACCCACGCCAAACCGTCCGTTATACTACGCGCCAGGCATTCACATAACCATAGGCAAATGTGCCGGATAATTCCGGCAGTATGGCGTCAGCAAAAACGCTACGATGCCGGATATATCCGGCAGAGGGCGGTTAAGAGGTTAAAGAAAGAAACATCCTCTAACAGGAAAATTCAGTAATCAGGCAGGAGAAAAATCTTTTAATGACTCCTCAGCAAAATGCCTTAGAGGGAGCATTGTTCAAAAGCAGTCCGTTACAGCCTGGTCAGAGAAGCGAAGGATAGAGGTTCATTTTATAAACTACTGAATTTACATGCAGTGTCAGTCAATGCATTCATTTTAATCTGGTTGGTTCGTTGGTTTGTACCTAAATCATTTATATAAAATAAAAGTCTATTATATTCTGGTTCTTCTTAAACCTTTGAGTTGCGCTACCACTCTTGAAATTTCTGTGCATATAACAATTGTCCATTCTCATTTATAGGACATCTGCCGATTTCTTATTCATCATTCAGTACATTTTGTATATTATATCAGCCTTTCTTCTGGTATATTCTTTATTTATTTGACCATCTCAGCATTTTTCCCTTATCAATTCTTATATTTCAGTGTATATTTATCTGGTTTCCTTGTGTTCCTGAACAGGTTTCTGACATTTATTAAGCCTTTATGCTATTTCTTTAAGATGAATGCCATGTTACTCTAAAATTATTCTTCCACAGTACTGTTTTCACATATGGCCCTCTCCTCTGTGCCTTCCAAGCTGAACAATGACAGCGATGGTCAGCACAATGCAGATTTCTAAAGAGAAGTTCATCATTTTTTAAATGTAGGTAGCTGTTTTGCATAGTAACTCGTATCTGACACGCACAGTCACAACACTGAGTCACAGGATTCCCAAGTCAAGCAAAGCGGCCGACTCACCAATCAAATAGCTGCACTCGCTAGACACCCGCCCTCTCCACTTGATGTTACTTTATTTATTTCATTGGCACCCGAGCAACAAGAAATAAGGCCCAAAATAAATTATTAAATAACCACATAAAGAAATAAGCAATAAAAATACATCTCATAGCATGGTTATTTTTACTTGTGTATACTTGAATTTGATGTTCTTATTTATTGTATTCTTCACTGTACTTTTATTTATGTGTTTATTTTGTCCGGAATATTCCTCTATAATAGCAAGCTACTGATGCTGCACCATTTGAAAGGTAAAGGCTGACGCTTAACTGATTGACTGAACACAAAAAGACAATGGCGTCATCTGAAAGTAAGACAGAAAATGAAGAGAGCCGTCTAGAATAGAGAGATGGACAGAAAGGTGCCATATCAAGAGAAGGGATGCCAGAAGGAGTTACAAGCAAGAGAGTCTCATGAAGTCTTTCCTCTCTGTCTGTCTTTCAGACCAGAGGGTACCGGATTTACTGTACGCTCTCTGGTTTTCCTCTCACGTTACGTAAGGTATCTACGCCAGACTCACAAATCCAATTCAGGTTGGGAGGAATGGCTTTACCGACACGAGTGTGGAGTCACTCTGTACATGGAAGGAGATGACGGACTTAGAGGGTGGTAAACACTTCCTGAATACACTCACATAGGTTACATATGTGATACTTATAAGGGCAGGTGGGTGGTCTCACACCCTGCCTTGCATCTCATCCCTCCATATGAGGCTGCGGCCCCACATGACCCTGAACTTAATCAGATTTTGGAGTGTTGTTTGAAATGAATAAAAAGACGGCAGGGTGCGTTGTAAAAGTTTGCCTGTTTCATGGATGTTATTCAACACAATTGGCAATTGCTTTTAGGCCACAATTAGGAGAAGTGGAAGAGTCCTTTGTTTCAAAATCCCTGAGGTTCTTCCTTTGAACCACAACCTGTTCTTCTCCTCCTCATCCACCTCTTCCTCACTCAATCTTTGAGCTCACTCCGCTGGAATGAATATTCTGAATCAGCATGTGTGCTTTCAAACGTAGCCAGCTTGCCCTTGCCAGATTATCTTATTTTGCCATAAAGTTTTGTATCCGACTCCACAAAATGAGGACCATTCCTGGGTTATCCTAGGTAAAAGGCCTCGAGCCCCTTAGCTGCAATCCAAACCCAACATGAAACGAGCAGAGGATGTTCCTGCCAGTTTGTGGTTGTTGAAAGCACAGAGAGAGTCCAAGATTAGCAGATTACTTCTCTCCCAGGCGGATGTGAGCCGCGGAGCAGTCATCTCCTCCTGCAGTCTCCTGACCTTGTTAGCACACTTTACTTGTGAAACTTGTTTGCTTATCCATGAAAGTAGAATACGGTAAAGGCTTGTGGTAGCTCAGGTGCCAGTTTTAACATCGGGCTCTCACCCAGTTATTTGTGTGCATCACAGTTGAAAGATCACTGAGCTAACTAACATGAAAGCATACTCTTCTTCATTTTTGTAAGGAATATTCCTTTAGCTACTGCTGCCAAGAGAGGTTTTTGTCACTGGGTATGAGCCAATGGTCATCAAGTGGGCATTATGGGCAAGTAGGTGGAATAGGAACCCCAGAAAGTGAATGACACCTGGCAGGGAAAAGCAAGCCAAAGAAAAAGTGAGTGCGGCCTCCCTAGAAAAAGAAGAGAAAATGACCTCAATAACAAAAAAAAAGGTATGGAAAGTGTTAATTTAGAATACAATTGTCCAATTTAACCTTTTATTGTAGTATTTAAGGAAATCAAAAAGTGTAGTAGTAGGCCCTGGATCAATTGGCCCTGCAGTGTGGTCTATCCCCCCCAAGAGAAGGAGCGCACGTACATGTGCAACCTGAGCTTCCCAGGTTAGCAATGGGGTTTGGCCCCATCATCCAGAAATGTATAAATTAAATTTACGTCCTGAAATAAACAGACCAGTCTAATATAATCGAATGAAGTCAAAGAACATTAGAAAAGCTTGGATACGAATGGGCCATTCAGTCCAAAATAACAGATTCGAAAGTCCCACAAGATCCTACTCTACACCCACAGTACTTGGTAATTTATTCCATGTGTTTTTGCTTCTTTGCATGAAAAATCTGCAAAAATCTGTTTTTAACAAGTTCCCAACTCTGTCCCCCTTCTGTTGTTACAAAATTTCTTTTAAAGTCGAGATCCACTGTAATAATTTCTTTTATTATTTAAAATGTTCTCCCGATAGCTCAAACTTCTCAGTCCCAGAATCGGCCTGTTTGCTCTTCTCTGGACTTTCTCGAAGTCTGCTGTGTTTTTTTTTGCAATATGGAGATGATATTTTAACAGAGTACTCCTGGTGCGGCCTCACTAGTGCCTTATAAAGCTTAAGCGTAAGCTGCCTTGCCTTGTACGCCACTCCTCGTCATCAAATACTGCCTTTCACAGGCTTGACGTAAATAGTGAGGACTCAACTAGGACTCCCAGGCCCTTCTCATGAGTTATACTTTCAAATTTCAGACCTCCCATTGTGGATTCAAATCTGACATTTCTGCAATTACTTTCATTGAATTTCACCTGCCACAAATCTGTCCAAGACCCCCGTAACAGTTTAGCTGATTCTCGATTATCTACCCTTCTACTTAGTTTGGTATCATCTGCAAAAACGTATCCGGCTAACTCAGGGGTCCTCAATCCCAGTCCTGGGGCCTCATGTATAACGGCGTGCGTAGAACTCGCACTATAACATGGCGTAAGCACAAAAGCCGAAATGTGCTTACGCACAGAAAAATCCAGATGCAGGAATCTGTGCGTACTCCAACTTCCACGTTCTTCCGCTACATAAATCCCGATCAGCGTGAAAACTAACGCCGTGCACGCATTATGTAACGCCCAAATCCTCCCAGAATTACGCCTATTTGAATATGCAAATCAATATAAATCGCCCTTAAGCGCAGCCTTTTGTGAAAAGACAATGGGAAAAGCACGGGGAAAATATAAGAATTTCAGCGAATACCAAGTGGAGGCAAAGGAAAAACATATTATTTGTTCAAATAAACCGTGGTATAATCAACAAAATGAAGTTGATCGAGTGACGTAGCGTGTTGGAGAAACTTGAAAGCTCACATTCACAAAATCGCACAGTGCCGGAAATAAAAAAGAAGTCACATATCAAAGTCGCCGTGAAAAGTTGTAAGCCCACTGTCTGAGTGTCATATGAAAGTTTATTAGGGTACAGAGAAAAAAGGCACACAGTGGGGAAAAAGCACGAAATGTCAACTTTAATCTCGAATTTTCCACTTTAATCACGTAGTTTATTTTGTCATTTAGTAGAACATTATAAACTTCATCTTAAAATCGTTTAATTAACCAGTTTCTCAAATTACATCGTAATTAAAGTAGCACGTTAAATGCTTTGTTTTGTATTTGATCTTCTACTCGTATGTGATCTATGTGTGTGAATCACTACTTGCTTCTTAAACTGGCTCTCTTCCTCCAACTGGACACAGAGTCCATTACATTTGTGATATTACAGCTCTCTGAATAACTAAAATACTGAGATGTATACGTGATGTCATTTTCATGATGATAGGAGCTAAAGCACATTATTAAACATGTGTTTCATGAGCCTCGTGCTCATGACAAGCATTATCTTTGGTCGAAATTTGTCACTGTGTTTTAGCTGTGTTGTTATTTTCTCTTTCTGTTTTATATTCAATATATATTGGCGTAGCCGCCCTGCAGTCCTTGCTTTTCTTTCCCCAAGTAACCGATCGCCACACAATCAGCTCTGTAATAGACGTTAAGCCATCTGTAAGCTTAGCGCCGATTCTTCAAAAGCGTTTAAAGAACATTGAAATATCTTCGTAGTACATGTTTAATTATTCTATCCTTCACGACACTCCCAGTGAAGAATATAGATTATTTAAATGAAGTTAAAGTTTTATGTGTATAATTTAACAAACATATTTTGCTGCATTTCACCTTAAAAATGATATCGTCATCATATGTAAATACGCGCTTTATAAAGTGGCTCAGGTTGTGAGATATTATAACTGTAGTGCAAGTTTACAGTGGGGTGATTGTACTTATAAGTACAAACCGTTCTACAAGGAGCAATTGATTGAGTGCATTTAAAGTTCTTGGGATTAAACTGTTTCTGAACCGCGAGGTCCGTACAGGAAAGGCTTTAAAACGTTTTGCAGTGGCTGAGACAGCGTGTCCTTAAAGCTGTATACCGATAATTCTCTTTCCGATCAGCTGCTGCTGTGATTCACACTCAGATACAGTGATATAAATACTCGAGTCGTGCAGTGAGAGAAATATGGAAAAAGATGATCCGCTGTGGCAACTCCTAACGGGAGGAGCTGAAAGAAGAAGAAGAAGAAGAAGTGAGAAGTAACAACGCTAAAGCAGTTATGGTATTTGGAATACTATGGCTGTTCCCTGGACCATTATATTGTTACGAGTTAATTACAATCAGATGCATTACACTAATAAACAATATGCGGTTAGTTTCTGTGTATTTATAAAGCCGCGTCATGAAAATAATGAGTAATCACACAAGAACAGTACCATTGCTTTGACGCTGGGTGCCGCCAGTTTGCAAAACCGAGCGGAGAACTTGCGTACGACAAGGCATGAGGTACCGTGGAAAAGTGCGTGGCTTTACACCAAGTGTAGGTTTTATACATCGCGATTTGAACGTGGAAAAGTTCTTACGCAACATTTCTGTGCGTACGCACCGTTTATACATGAGGCCCCAGGAGATTCGTCGTGTGGTGGGTGCAGGTTTTTGTTCTGACCTGGTTGCTTAATTAGAAAGCAATTCTTGCCAATAAAGCACTAACAAGCTATGAAATTAAATTAACTCTGCTATGTCAGGTCATTCTCATATCCTAGATTTTCTTTCCCTTTCTATCATGCAAATGATTTGAAGGCTAAAATGGACGAGTAATTCTCAGTCCTTCACTTTTTTCTCTTCATTTTTCTTCAAAGTATTTAATTAAACCCAATAGTGCAGATAAATACACACAGGTGTAAATGTAAATAAGCTAAATGGAGAAATGCTGCTCTCTCTTGTCATTTGCATGTTATTGATAATAAGGAGCAATTAAAATAGCCGTTTAAGACAAAATTAAGCATTAAGGGCTCAAAATCACTAAAGTGAAGCAGAAGTGTTACTTTAGCAATAAGTGCTTTTTATTAAGCAACTGGGTTGGAGCAAAAACCTGCAGCCACTGCGGCTCTCCAGGACCGCGATTGAGGACCCCTGGGCTAACTGATAACATTCTTTTCCAGACCATTTAAGCATATTAAAAAGAGTAATGGCCCTAGCACTGATCCTTGAGGGAAACTGCTTTTAACATCACTTAATTCTGAAGATTTCCCCCTGTCACCATTACCCATTGGTTTCTGTGTTTGAACCAATTCTGTACTCGCTCACAGACTGCACCCTGGAGTCCAACCCTTCATGTCAGATCTTATCAAAAGTCTCCTCAAAATCAAGATAAATTATTATATTATATGCACCTCTCTGGTCATACTTGTCTGTTGCTCCCTTGTAGAACTTAGTGATAATTATTAATGGATGACCTTCCTCATCTGAACCCATGTTGAGGATGCTAATACTCCTGTTCCTGCCTCGTGTTGCTCGATCTTTTCCTTGATAATTGCTCCCATTAATTTACTTGTGATGGACACCAAGCTCATTGGCCTATAGTTACTGGATCTACCCAATCACCCTTTTAATACAAGATCATATTTGGTAGCTTCCAGCCTTTAGGGATTCTTCCAAAAATATACACCAAGGGTTTTTTGTATGTATTCACTTAACTTCCTTAAGACATCAGGGATAAAGTTAAAAGATTATCTTTGAATATTTCCCCCAATTCCTATTTACCGCATCGTCACAGATGTATGCGAAGAACACAATCTCATCATTCAATCAATGCGCAACGTCAGAGTTTTTCCATCGAGAGACGGACCATGGAGAACGTGTGTAGAAGGGATTAAGAAGAGTGTGATATGTCAAGCTGTGGTGGGCTGGCGCCCTACCCGGGGTTTGTTTCCTGCCTTGCGCCCTGTGTTGGCTGGGATTGGCTCCAGCAGACCCCCGTGTCCCTGTAGTTAGGATATAGCGGGTTGGATGACGGATGGATGAATGGATGATCTGTCAAGTCACAGATGGTGGGGAACAGCAGAGGATGAAGTTTGTAGAGTTTGACTGCAAGGCCATTTGAGAGAATCAAATCAGCCGTTAACAGCGCATTGAAAGTAAGTGTAGAGTTTCAGACCCGAGGCCGTGCCGATTGTTTAATTTTATTTTACCACCTCTTGGTCTCCTATGTGATGTTAGTTTGAGGATTATTACTTTTGCTTACATTATTATTTATGCAGTAGCCTATAACCCCCCTCCACCCCCACCATGTTTATGGTCTAACGTTTGTAATGAATGACACTGAACGGAGGCAGAATTACTTAAAGGAACCAACAGGTGTCAGTGCCAAGGCTTTGATTCTGCAATAATCCGAAAGTCTTAAACACAAGTGATATAAATATTGCTTGACTCTGCTTTTATGTCGAATGAACAAAATCTATCGATCGGGCGACATCAGCGAGTCATCGTAATGAAGTTCGTGTCACTTTCAACCCCAGTACCTGCCAAAAAATGTAAATACCAAAGCAGTGAAATCATTAAATGAAAAAGCAGCGTTCCCTGACAAATGACATGGCAGCATATTTATTGTGGGAGCAATACACAGAGAGCAGCGGCAGACACACCGCAGAAAATAAAATGTGAAAATGCGTAACCCAATCTGTTGGTTTTATTAATATGAGCATTTTCCTCCCTACATAAATACATTTGTGACTTCTTCCCTGTGGGTTCCAGGCTGACAGGCCCAGAAATGAAAAGCAGATTTCATAACACTTGTCATGCCGTTCACCAGCTCAGCCTTGGGCTCTGTCGCTTTATCTTATCCCTCAGTAAGGGGCACATTCCATGCTGGAGATAGCTTTCTGCCTTCTGTTGTGATGCCTGAGCAGTAAGAAAGCTTCCGCACGTCGCCCATGTCTCATATATCAGCCGTATTATAGAATGTCGTTGTTTCTATTGAAAGGGCAACAAAGCAGAAAAGGCCAAAGCCGCTGAAAACGTCCATTCCCAATGTGAAGAACTGGATTATGGGGACTGTGAAATTGCTAAAAATGCAAAAAGGTTTGCCAAATCAGAGGAGGCCATTTAGTCCTTCAGGTTTGTTTGGTTAGATAATAGCAAAGTTGTGTGTAAAATCAAACAAATCAGTGACTTTTATTATTAAGGGTTACATTCAAAGTTTATTCTTCATTGAGAACAAGATCATAATTACAGTGGTGTGAAAAACTATTTGCCCCCTTCCTGATTTCTTATTCTTTTGCATGTTTGTCACACAAAATGTTTCTGATCAAACACATTTAACCATTAGTCAAATATAACACAAGTAAACACAAAATGCAGTTTTTAAATGACGGTTTTTATTATTTAGGGAGAAAAAAAATCCAAACCTATTGGCCCTGTGTGAAAAAGTAATTGCCCCCTTGTTAAAAAATAACCTAACTGTGGTGTATCACACCTGAGTTCAATTTCTGTAGCCACCCCCAGGCCTGATTACTGCCACACTGTTTCAATCAAGAAATCACTTAAATAGGAGCTGCCTGACACAGAGAAGTAGACCAAAAGCACCTCAAAAGCTCGACATCATGCCAAGATCCAAAGAAATTCAGGAACAAATGAGAACAGAAGTAATTGAGATCTATCAGTCTGGTAAAGGTTATAAAGCCATTTTTAAAGCTTTGGGACTCCAGCGAACCACAGTGAGAGCCATTATCCACAAATGGCAAAAACATGGAACAGTGGTGAACCTTCCAGGAGTGGCGGCCGACCAAAATTACCCCAAGAGCGCAGAGACGACTCATCCGAGAGGTCACAAAAGACCCCAGGACAACGTCTAAAGAACTGCAGGCCTCACTTGCCTCAATTAAGGTCAGTGTTCACGACTCCACCATAAGAAAGAGACTGGGCAAAAACGGCCTGCATGGCAGATTTCAAGACGCAAACCACTGTTAAGCAAAAAGAACATTAGGGCTCGTCTCAATTTTGCTAAGAAACATCTCAATGATTGCCAAGACTTTTGGGAAAAACACTTGTGGACTGATGAGACAAAAGTTGAACTATTTGGAAGGCAAATGTCCCGTTACATCTGGCGTAAAAGGAACACAGCATTTCAGAAAAAGAACATCATACCAACAGTAAAATATGGTGGTGGTAGTGTGATGGTCTGGGTTGTTTTGCTGCTTCAGGACCTGGAAGGCTTGCTGTGATAGATGGAACCAAGAATTCTACTGTCTACCAAAAAATCCTGAAGGAGAATGTCCGGCCATCTGTTTGTCAACTCAAGCTGAAGCGATCTTGGGTGCTGCAACAGGACAATGACCCAAAACACACCAGCAAATCCACCTCTGAATGGCTGAAGAAAAACAAAATGAAGACTTTGGAGTGGCCTAGTCAAAGTCCTGACCTGAATCCAATTGAGATGCTATGGCATGACCTTAAAAAGGCGGTTCATGCTAGAAAACCCTCAAATAAAGCTGAATTACAACAATTCTGCAAAGACGAGTGGGCCAAAATTCCTCCAGAGCGCTGTAAAAGACTCATTGCAAGTTATCACAAACGCTTGATTGCAGTTATTGCTGCTAAGGGTGGCCCAACCAGTTATTAGGTTCAGGGGGCAATTACTTTTTCACACAGGGCATTGTAGGTTTGATTTTTTTTTCTCCCTAAATAATAAAAAACATCATTTAAAAACTGCATTTTGTGTTTACTTGTGTTATATTTGACTAATGGTTAAATCAGGAAGGGGGCAAACAGTTTTTCACACCACTGTAAGTACGAAGAGGAGCACAGCGACTTACTGGTTAGTGTGGCCGTGTCCTCACAGCGTCAGAGCTACCGAATTGAATCTGACTGCTGTGTCATGGTAGTGCCCAATGGTGACTCCTTTTTTCCCTTTAAACTCCTTATTATGTAGACCGAAACAGAATGCCCCAAATCCTATCCTCGTCGCCAAGTGAACTGCTGTGCACTCGCACCACAACCAGGCTGCAAGGAGGTCTCTTCTGAGCCAGAGGGGGCAGGTTCACGATGGACCACTGGCTGCTCACTACAGAGAGGCTTTGTGGCGAATCCACGGCAGTTCATTCGGCAATAAGGACGGAATTTATACAGTGGATGGGTGGGGTGTAGCATAGAGGCAATGCTGCACAGAAAAGTTTGAGGCTTACAGAAAGATCAGTTGACATCACCAGTAAGCGGCCTACCCACAGTGCTCAGAAACTGTCTTTGAGGGGGCTGCCAAAGCAGCTCTCCATTTAGCACTACTTCTGAACTCGTTGGTTCATGATCAGGCCGTTCACGATAATGCAAATCTTCTAATGGAGACGTTTCACAGCAATACACAGGCCTTGAGATGTACTTTTGTTCCATGGATCTGCTTGGGCTTCCTTAAGTTTTTCTCATTTACCAAACACATCCCAAAGACTTTTGGTTAATTGGTGACATTACATGTACCCAGTAGGAGTGAATGTGGAGCCCTCTAGTGGACTGGGGCCTTATTCAAGGTTATAGTCCTTGCCTTGCACCCAATGAACATTGCAACATTCAAATGAGCAGCCGCAGTGTCAGCCACAGGGAAGCCTATGAAAAGGGCGAGCCTGCCCCAGTCGCACCATCTCCATTCTAGGGCGCCTAAGCGAGTCGCCTCTCTACAAATACACAACTGCCTAAATGAGCAATGCGAGGATCAAAAATTCTTTGAGTCAGCGTCTGCAATCACCGTGCAGCATGACCGTACGGTCCAACTCTCTGCAACACTGCAATGGATGAGTGGGTTTGAAAATAGCAGCACACCATGTATGCCATAAAAGGAGGCAAACTCGGAATCAGAAAGTCAAACATTTGCAATGAAGGCAGCCTATGAATATCAATGGACCACCGAAGGATCAATGTGTGCTTTAGAACATAAAGGCTGAGGGTGGTCTTTTACCACCGACATCAGTGTAGCCCCCACCTTCTGGGGGTTCTACCCACAAAAAACAAGAAATGCCTTCAAAATAAGAGAAACACAATCAAAGAATACAATTTTACAAAGGGCAAACCAAAAGCAGGAAATTAACACAAGATGGACACTTAAACAACAAAAATATGAAATATACAAGAAATAAACTCAAGCCAGGACAATGACCCTGGTAGAACCATAACAGACATGTATTTTGGTACATCACTGACCCTAACGGGGAGCTGCCTTAGAAACCGCACCATATCAATGATCCGGGCTTTCCTCTCCGTCTTCTCTCTTTTTTACCCCCTTTGTCTCTTTCTGGTTTTCTCTCTTTTGTGCTGAACGTGTTGATTTCCCTCTTATCATGACTTGGCTCTTATTTGTAATCTTTCTACATGGTTTCTGAGAGTGTAAAAAATAATGTATACCTTAGTGGACTGGGAGAAAGTAGAAGGAGACCTGTGGAGATCCTAACCACAGTGAATAGGATTCCTGGTGCAGTCGGTCGAGGACATCCTCACCCAGCCCCACCAACCACTACTGGCAGATAAACATGCCAGTCCTTCAAGCCAGAAAAGATCATCCCTGGAGCTCACCCTAAGTTGTTATCTGAAGACCCTGGGAGAAGGGTGGTACTGCTGGTGCCATGATCAGGTGCTCAAGGTAATTGTGGATGCTTTATGCACAGGAATGTCCAACAGTAAACCGATCCATCCACCAAAGCAGTCATGTTTGTGAAGGGAGGGGAGAAGCTTCAAAACACGGCAAACACCACCCAGTGGGATACTCACTCCAGTTTGAGACCTGTAGCTGTCGGTCAGCTGGGGGGTTGAGGCAGTTCAGGTTGCCAGGTGCTATCACAGCAGCCACCCTGAGGTCAGACATTGTCCTGATGTCTGTAACAACAAGGCAAGTGGTCACGATGGTACAGACTCTTCCCTGGGAGGACTGGATTAAGAAGGTAAATGAAATGACGAGAGCAAAGTAGAAGGATCTGCTCAATGAACGCAAAAAGAAACAGCTGTTGTGCTCAATGTATGGCAATAGAGGTGGGCTGCAGAGGTGTTGCTGACCAATCCTTATACTGGACTCTCAAGTAGTGTGGTATCACAGGCCTGTGTATGATAAAAGCCATCAAAAAGGGTATTAAGGGAGAAAAGGCTCCCAGATGGCTTTGGATCAGGAGGGATGATCCATGGCACACAAGGCTTCTTGGACACAGGGGACTGATCACCCTTAGTTGGGTGGCCTTGTGATGGTGCGGGTCAGCCCCATGCTACCAAGATCTTCCTGGAGTCTTTCAAACCAGCTACCACCGAGAGATAACGAACCTGAGGGATAAGCCAGACAAATGAGGACACACATGCCGCAGCAAGGGGTATGTGCAGCAGTGCTTTTATTAAAGCAATCAAGTGTCCAAAAGTGCAGTGCATCAAAAGTTCAATGAATAATCCATAAAAACGAGGTTCAAATCTCACAGGCAAGGATCTGTCCCTTAAAATCAAATCATTGGTGCTTCCCTTGTATAATGGGAATCTCCCTGGCTTAGCTAACTTGGCTCTTGCAGCCTGGAGAAACATCAGACCAACAGGCGCACTCCAACTTCTTCCACAGGTCTGGGTCCCTGCTGTCCCCTGGCCCTCAGCAGGGCTCCCACTTGAACCCACCCAGGCTCAGGTCCCTACTGTTCATAGCTTCAATAGGCCTTCCCCGACTCATGCGGCGAGTCGCACCATCCAGCACCGCGTCACTCCGGCTTCCTCAACAGCTTAGACAGAGTAAGTGATTCACTTCAGCAGCCCCCGAGTGTCAGCCACACGCTCTCCAGAGGGTTCTCTTCACGGCTGCCCGCTTGTCTCTCTCTCCCCACTTTAACCTTCATTCTTCTACGTACTTTTCATTTGTCTCTTTCCGATTCTTCCTTTCCTTTCATTCCCCCCCCTCCACTCTATGTTGGCTCCCTTTTATCTTCCTCCCGCAGGTGCAGCGTCTCCACCTGTGGAAAGCCAATGAAGCAATTAAGACAGAACAGCCATCATGTGCAGGCGAGCTCTGCCTCAATCGTCCCACCAACCTCCCAAGGCTGCATGAGCACGCACACCCATGGAGATTGAGACGGCAGTTTAATTATTTATTTATAAACTGACCAGCTGCTTCACCGCAGACTCACTATAGTACAAGCCTGTGTGAGGGAGTGCAACAGTTAAAAGGCCCAAAACACCCAAGGACTTTCGGTTCCTTCACTGAGGATGCGTCCAGGGGCATCGAGAGATGTATGTTAGAACTGGGGCTTTCCACGACCCAGGAATCCAATGGTCATATTTTATCATTTCAACGCATTTCACCTACTGTATGTTAGTTATTTTTTTTATGCTGCCCCCCCGGACCCTTTTTTTTTTTTTTTTAAATGGACACCACCATTTTGAGACATCAGTTATGTATAAACATGAAGTTGTGCTTTATTGGTGTTTATTTATTTTCATATTTTTATGTACATAATGTTTGTAATTATACCTGGTTTGTCCAAGTCTGTGGATTCAACCTAACATCCCAGCTTTATTGGTTTCTAAAAAGTCTGTCTGGTTCTGAATTATTTTTTGGGTCTGACTGGTTACTGATCCTCTTGCTCATTTTCTTTTTGACCACGATTATTGTTTCCCATCCTGGGCCTTGTTTATTCGATTCTTTGACTGCTAATTCCATTGGCTTGTTTTTTTCCCACAACCTCATTCTGTCACCGAATTGTATTTCCTTAAATCAACTGACATCTTGTGGTGGTCGGTATAGCTTTGGCCACTTGTGAGGGCAACAGAAAGCCTGAGTCTTACCATGTAAGTGTCATTCCCGGGGCAGTGTTAGTCCCCCAAATTTCTGTCTCCTCTTTGGGCTGAATGTGTCCCTGTGACAGGACCCTTGTAAACACAGCTATGACGACAATGGACAACATGACAAGGGTGATGCTGAATTGAGTTAAGGAGTTTCGAGAACAGCATGCTATGGGTGACATTGTCATTAGCACTGCTGCCTTGTAGCTTCTGTGGCCAGTTTCAAGTCTGCCTGCTCACTCACTACATGTGTGGAGGTGACTGGCATATCCATGGTAGGTTCCCAAACCGATTAGATGCCCCATCCAGGGCTGGTTCTTCCCTGAAGTCCCATGCTACTGGAATAACTCAAGCTTGTGTTAAACATTATAGAATTACCATTTCAATGTGTCACTTAATCGGGTTACTCACTCACTTACATTGTGACTGGTCCAGCACCTTCATTGTGCCCATCCACACATCTCTATCAGAGAACACCAGCAAAAAAACAGATCAATACATCGGGGAAAATAGTGTTGCCCGTTTTTTAAATGGAGGCTGGCCTGGCTTTTATCTTTATTTTTCTTGATTACACGGATCTGCTCTATAAATGGCATGGGGTGACACAGAAGATGGCCCCTTTCATGACAGTTGCAAGGCTCCATTAGGTGTTCATTTGTGGTGGCACATCAGGAGGAGGCCCGCGGCCGCTTATTACAGTGCACTCCGTCCATTGTGTGCTGACCTTTGCCGGAATATCCTGAGCTCAGCCTAGTAAGCTAAATGGCTGCACGCCTCTCATTGCTCGGCTGCCTCAATGTGTCGCTCTCCGTATAAATTAAAATATTTTCAATTCATGTCAGTTTCATCCATCCCTCCATTGCCAGTCTTCAAACCCGTTTCTTCCATTAGAGGATGGTGGGGTGCCCGAGTCTGTGCCGGCTCCTATCAGCTCCCTTACTTTCTCAGTGTGCTCACTTGCCGAGTTTCAGTGGATTATTCTTTGAGTTATGAGACAATGCAAAATAAATCTACTGTGTGATAAATATTTTAACACCTTTTCCTCTTTGTTTAATAGAAAACCTCCATAATAAGGACAGAATTAAAAGAGAAATCCGCCATTGTCACAGAGAGCGTATTCACAAATGGCTATCCCCCTGAGTAAGCCGCACACCTCATTATTTCTTGAGGAGCAGCGGAGTTTCCAACGTGGAATTGCATTTCCACACCAAAACTGAAGCCCTTTCCTTTGTTTGTGCGAGGCCGGTATTTACATATCTGAAACGAGAGGAGAATCGGCCTCAGTGTTAGCTTTGGGGTGGACTATAATTAAAAACAACAAGAACAAAAAAAAGTTCTCGCCTTTTAAAACCTGGAAACACCGTGTCGGTGTGCAGTAATAATTTACAGTGAAGCTGACTGACGAGTTTTCATTTCACTTGAGCTCTTGAATAAGTCCAAATTTTATAAAAAAAATAAATTAATTATAATATTATATATATATATATATATATATATATATATATATATATATATATATATATATATATATATATATATATATATATATATATATAAAAAATAGTTGTTATTCAGTTCAACTCCTCGGTCAGTCATCCTTTACTACAGCTTGGGTATCCGCTGCTTAAAAGATAATGTCATGTGAAACATGAACGCTCACAGCTGGTGGGAGTTAGCCGGACCATCATATGAGATAACATGTGACTCCTCCCAGGTTACTTCATTATCTGGGGGATTCAACTTACTGACTTGCTGTCGTGCGTGTGATGCAATGTGCGTGGTTCTGGCCATGGAGTTACACGGAGTGCAGCAGCAACAAAGTGTGAAGACCTTGAAATGAGCGCATTGGACATATCCCCCTGGATCATATGTTTTCTACATTCATAAAAATGACTGACCTGGACAAGAATAAAAATCAAGAAGATGGTTAAGTTTGCAGATGATACCAAAATAGGCAGAAGGTCGGATAATGCGGAGTCAGCTAAACTGTTACGGGTCGACCTGGACAGCATACGGGCATGGGCAGATAATGGCGCACGGCCCAATAATGTGCACTGCATACACTTGACTTGAGCATTCCTAGTTTTCATCCTCTTTCTCTGTACGTTTAGCATTCATTTGCTCAGAGGTTGATGCGCTTGTTGCTTCGTTAACGGATCTTCTTTTGTCCACCCTCATGGCCCGAGTCTTCTCTTCTTTTGTCGGCATCTTTCCATGTTAAAACCGATTAAGTCAGTGTTTGTGCTGTAATTTTAGTACGTTTTCATTTTTCACTTAAGCAGGCTCTTAAGTCTTCAATCTGCCTCAAGAATGATTTAAGATATGAAGAGGTTTAGAATGAGAACGGCACCCATATGCATGCACTGCACAGCCACTCTGCTGGCTGCTGCTGAGAGCCGATTCTACAATAAAATAAAATGAGGAATAACCTTGGAAGTCAATCATCACCCTGAAAGCAGATAGTAGACGTCATGTAGTATATGTGAACCAAATTTTGTCAATTGGTCAAACAGTTTGAAAGCTACAGGTGATTTAAAATCTTGGACAGATAAACAAACAGCCATGGCAGCGTATTGTATATAAAGATTAAATGTGGGATGGAGAAGTATGTGATATGAATGCACAATGGTAGGTGTGAAAGTTGAAAGTACACCTTATGAGAAGGACGTTGAAGTTGTGGAGGACTCATCACCATCTGCAGCACATCAAGCCAGTGTAGGGAGGCCATCAAAGAAGGCTAATCAGATGTTAGGTTATGGATCACGAGTTGTGGATTACAATTCAAGGAGGTTTATGTCCTCATTATTTAACACACTAGTGAGGCCTCACCTGGAGTTCTGTCTTCGGTTTTGTTCTTCATATTACAAATAAGGAGACAGAAGAGCAACTCATGGATGGAGTGGTATGAGCTATGAGAATTGAAGGAGGGGAACCTTTACAATATAAGCATATGGAGATTTAGAGATGTTTGAAGTGTTTAAAATTACTACTGGAATTAGTAAGGCTGATCCCAGTTGTTACTTTAAAATCAATTCTTCATTAAGAGTGTGGGGACTCAGTTGGAGGCTTGTTAAGGCCAAATTTCACACAAACGGTAGAAAGGTTTTCTTCACACAAAGAACCACAGACACATGGAATAATTTACCAAGTATTGTGATTGGGAGTAGGACTTTGAGACCTTGAAATCTCCATTTAAGGTTATTTTGGATATTCTAGGTGAATATTATGGACAAGCTTGTTGGGTTGAATGACTTGTACTCATAACAGTTTTTCTAATGTCTCTCCAATACACTGTCATGCAAACACAACATGCGAAGGAACATTTATATCACAGATTCATCCTAGTCGGCCATGGAGAAGAGATTAAACACTCTTGGGAAATGGAGGTCCTACAACGGACTGACAACAGCAGCATTTATTTATATAGCACAATTTCATACAAATTATGTAGCTCAAAGTGCTACGTCAGGTTTGAGTTTGTACCTTGGACGTGAAACTGGGAAAGGCTTCAGTCATTCCACGGCATTCTGCCAAGTAGAGAAGACAAATTTGTTTAATAGAGAGACCAGAAAGAGACGTGGTCAGGAAAAGCATGCCAAAAGACAAACTATAATCATAATTAGAAGTCGGGGACAACAGGATCATGGGCCAGAAATAACAAAACAAGACTAACGTGTGCACAAAGTCTGATTTGAATCCGCAATTACGGACAGCCTGGAAGTGCATGGTGCAGACTTTATACCTGTTCTGGCATCGTGAAGGTGAAAGATAAATAAAATAAAAATGACCAAAAGAAAAGATGTCAGCTAAAAAAATAAATACAGATTCGTAACGGGAAAGTCAAATAAACATTATCATAAAGCCAAAAATTGACAAACAACCACCGTAGTGTAAAATATACTGTACATATCAGATGTCATTTACCAAGAACACTAATCCTCTATACTAATAAGCGGCAAAGCCCTCACTGACTGACTGACTGACTCATCACTAATTCTCTAACTTCCCGTGTAGGTAGAAGGCTGAAATTTGGCAGGCTTATTCCTTACAACTTACTTCCAAAAGTTAAGCAGGTTTCATTTCGAAATTCTACGTGTAACGGTCAACAACATCCGCCATGTTGAACTTTCTTATTCATGGCCCCATCTTTATGAAATTTGGTAGGCGGCTTCCCTGCGCTAATCGAAACCAATGTACGTACTTATTTCGGTGGTATTACGCCACTGTCAGCCGCCATATTGAACTTTTCAACGGTCTTTGTTACTTATGGGCCCATCTTCAAGAAATTTGGTACGCGGGTTCCCAACACTAACTGAATCCTACTTACGTACATAAACTGCTCAAAAAAATTAAAGGAACACTTTGAAAACACATCAGATCTCAATGGGAAAAAAAAATCCTCCTGGATATCTATACTGATATAGACTGGGTAATGTGTTAGGAACGAAAGGATGCCACATCGTTTGATGGAAATGAAAATGATCAACCTACAGAGCCCTGAATTCAAAGACGCCCCAAAAATCAGAGTGAAAAAATTGTGGCAGGCGAGTCCATTTTGCCAAAATGTAATTGCAGCAACTCAAAACTCAAAAAAAAAAAACCATAATAATACAAACATAAAACAAAACAAATAACCATAACATTGAGCAAAATACTTCAGTTCCTTCCAAACTTTATCAAAGGGGAAATTACATGGCAGAAATAATTTTCCTGTACCTACAACAAACACAAATGAGAGTACAAGGATACAAAATGGAGCAAACACCATTTATTTCTATAGCACATTTTCATATAGATGTTGCTCAAAAGTGCTTTAAAGATGAAGAAAGAAATTATTATATATATATATATATATATATATAATTTTTAGTATAAGATTAGGCAATACTAATTAACAAAGAATAAAGTAAGGTCTGATGGCCAGGGAGGGCTGGAGAAAAAAAAAAAAATCTGCAGGGGTTCCGAGGTCACAAGACCACCCAGTCAGCCCCCACTGGGCATCAATGATCTCAGTCAGTCCTCGTGGTTTTCATTCTCCATGTGGATGAATTTGATGAAGATGGTCATGTTGACTTCTGGCCTTCAATCCATCACTGTAGGGACATCACGGTGCTTTGATCAGGTGGTGGTGGCACAGATTGACACCACAGAAAAAAACAGAAAAAGAACAGCAGAGAAAGTAGGGGTTAGTACGGATTGTGCAGCCATGATAGAAATGATAATTAAATGCATATACAGAGTATCAGGGTTGCACTAAAGTGAAGCTATGAGAAAGCTATATTAAAATGAGGTTTTTAGCAGGTTTTTTTTTTTTTAAAGTGCTCCACTGTATCAGCCTGGCAAATTGCTATCGGTAAGCTATCCCAGATTTTAGGTGCATAACAGCAGAAGGCCGCCTCACCACAGCCTGCCTCACCACAGCCTGCCACACCAACTAAAAGCAAGAAGAAACCATAACAAACGAGATTAAACTGGTAAGAAGGCATGAATAAGAGAGTGAGACTCTTAGAGGTCTGTTACCGTGTTATACCATCATCATCATCCTCTACACCCACCTTACTTACGTCTTTCAAACCTGAGGTGACAAGTATGGTTAGTCAACTCTGAGAAGGCGCCAACTAAGATGTGTGTCAGTCGTGTGCCACCCTGTCACGGCAATGGAGGTGGGAGTGCATGCTGTGCATGCTGTGCAGCCCCCCCCAACAATGCGGACGGTGGGCCATCACATAAAGTGTGCCTGGCAGCACAAGCCTTGGTCGGTGTGCACAATGTGACGGCCCGCTTTAAGAGAGGCCTCAGTAGTGAGGAGCCAAACTAGCGAGTTTAGATTTGCTTGCAGTTTTAGCAAAACCGACCTTAAAACTCATATGACAAGATATTTCACATTTGTGAAAGTCACTCAAGTGTTTTGGGTGGAAAACAAGGAATGCTGACCCCTAAAGCCTCATCCACACTTCGCTGCATGAAAGAACACAGGTGTAAACATTTAATTTGTACCAAAATGGTTAAAATCAACTCTAATTATGGCGGCTGTTCAAAATACTGTGGAGGAGTGCAGTACTTTTTTTTTTTTAAATGACATTCATATTTTCCACATGAAGACTAAAGTACAAAATCTTGCACATTATGATGTTTTTTTCAAGTGAAAAGTCGCAGCTGCCTTCGCGCTCAGCCATTACCGGTAACTGCCTAATCCTAGCTGAGGATATGCACACTTCCAGGGACACTAGAGATTTGTACTTAAATACTAAATGACTGGCAGACACAATTCAAGTCAAGTTGGGGAGCATGCACTGGTACAGTGTGTTGTCTCACCCACTATACAACGAAACAACTCGGGATCCCGGTTGGCAACCCCCAGGCAGACGCATGGTCCAATCCCACCCTCCAGAAATGACCCTCTATTTGCTGCAGCCAGGTGTTATGTAGGCATCCCCTTGGCCCGGTCCAGCCACTTGTGTTCTCAGCAAGGAGGATCTTACGAGCCGGATCACCCTCGGGGAAACGCGCCACATGGCCATAGTGCCGTAGCCGACACTCCCTCACAATGCAGGTACTGTGCCTCATTCGGGACTCCATGAGTAACCGCTTATTCGACACAAAGTCAAACCAACGGTACCTAAGGATTCTCTGGAAATACGCAGTACCGAAGGCACGGAAATGCTTCTAGACAGGAACTGAATGCCTTTCTTCTTGTGTGCATGGCATGAATTTTGCTGAATGTGAAGCACAATTTTTTTTGTAAAGTGAAACACCGAGTTTTCCCCTGAATTCAATTTTACATTAATCATTTTCCTCATCACTATGCGTAACAAAATAAAACAATCATTAGTTATTAGCAAGTCAAATACCCAAAGTACAGAGGAGTCATAAACAGAAGAAGCAAAATAGTCAGAGAAAAGCAGAAGAACCAGCAACGTTCTGAACACTGCAGACACCGAGGCACAAGGTGTACTCAGAAATGGGACACCAAACTCGCACAGCAATACAAAGATGGGCACTGTCTGTTACAGGGCCAATCAGCAGTCGCCGCAGCCCCCTAGATCACCTTTATGGGGATTACAGTCTGCTCTGGCCCCATGTCCATCACACCAGTCCAGTTTGTTGTCCACATGAACCCCCAATGTACTTGCAGCTCTGCACCATTCCCCCCTGAATGGTGACTGGTCTCAGAGGCTCCTTGGCATACAAGTCCACCACCAGCTCTTTTGTCCTGATGAGGTCAAGTTGCAGGTTGCTGTCCCTGCACCTCAAGACAGGGTCCTCCGCAGCCATCCTGTATTCTGACTCATCTCCATTATGAACGCAGCCTATGATGGAGGAGTCATCTGAAAATTCCTGGAGGTGGCAAACACTGGTATTGTGCTGGAAATCTGTTGTGTAGAAGAGTAAATGGGACGGGAGACGGGACAGTCTGCTGCCTGTTGGTCAGGTAGTCCATGATCCAGGAGATTGTGGGTATTCTGTAGAACTTCAGTAGTACTACCCACCGGAGATCTGAAGCTCTGGTACATCCTGCTTGGGAGCGGGAATCTCAGTCTGTCTAACTGCATGATGCCCGCATTTAATGGCTTAGAGAATGTATGCTTTTCTACATGGGTCATTTCCTTCATGATGGTCTCATTACCAGTCAGCAGCTGTTTCTTATGCTGTACGCCTTGATATTGAATCCTTTGAATTCTGCAGCCCTTCCTCATGTGCTGTCAGTGCTGTAAAAAAAGAAAACTTCAAATAAGGCAGTGTGGTCAGTCAATAAGAGCTGCTGGTTTGTCGCACTGACCCACTGCAGGGCTAGCGATATCTGCCTTTATATATACAAACACACAGAGGTTAGTCAATAAATATCTGCACTCTATTTCTGAAATTTACGACAATTGCAGCACAGAACATACATACGCAACATTTCCAACACAGTCCCCTTGCTTATCAATGCGCCTGGTCCAGCATTCCACAAGTTTGTTTTATGCCCTCAGCCATCTTTCACATGTCGGTCATATAAAGCACCAGGTCTAATGTGCATATGTCGATTGGTCGCTCCATTTAGAGACACAGGCTGGTTTATCAGGATAACGGTACACGTAGTCACAAGTGAACTCTGGATGGGCATCCCGTACCTTTTTCTGGTTAACGCTCAACTGACCATTTTTAACTTCTGTCCATTCATAAAAACACTGACGTCATATTGTGTGGAAAGCCTTCTGCGGATTTCAGGCACTGGTACACATTCAGCCCACCAAAACTGAATCGCTGCTTGCTCCTCTTTGGTAAAAAAATGGCTGCCATCTTTATTCCTCGAAAGCAAAAAGAGAAACTGACTGATCAAAGTCGAAACTTTACCACTGTGGCTACAAACGTATCGTGTCTCCAGATGTGTGCAGCAAAAGCTTTAAACTCCCTTACCCTAGCATATATACACAGCATGTATCGTTACTGCATAGACATTGTGGCGCATGACCTACTCAGCCGGGGCGCTTTTGTGATGGAAGGACCATGGGAGAGAGTGGGCACAGGGCATTGTATTTCTAGATGGCAGTCTCATCCCGAGTTGCTACAGCACCAAGGCTTCCCACTTTGCATGCTGGGACTTGGAGTTTGTGGACTCAGCCCTGTTGGGTTCTAGGTGTGCCACCAATGGGTGTCCTCAAGTGCTTTCAGACCATGCTTATGGGACAACAGATGTAATCCTGGGTGCAGCATAAAAGAAGTCCGGTGCCTTGATTCGGGGTGCCAGAGTCGGGAAAGAGAAGACAAAACTTGCTGGAAGGAGAGAGAGAGAGAGAGAAGAAAGACAGAAAGAAAGGAATTGCGGTGGGCTTTTATTTGTATTGGTGCTGTGGGAAATGATTGGGAAAGCGTTTCCCACAAATAAAAACACTTGTGTGCTGGACTTGTGTCGGTTTGTGGTGGGTTTGGGGAGCTGGACCACCCCCTGCAGGCCACAACATACAGTATATGTCTGTGAATATATTGCGCTATATGCAATAAAATACACTTATCTTTTGCGCCAGAAGCATTAAGATGAGTAGACTAAAGACCAGCCATTATTTTATTTTTAGTCAAGTGTATTCATTTTCTTTTGAACGGTTAAGAGTTAAAATCATTTACACTTTCCAGGGAACACATTCAGAAGTTTTTTCGGATGCTGACATTGCGCTTTACTAATGCGAACGCGAAAGTAATTCATTAAGGCAGCCCAATTTGGCTGAAAGTCCTTTTGAAAGATAATGAGATAAGCAGAGGCAGACAGCAGCATTCATAACAAAGGGCTGCTCCCGCCTGGATGTGCCGCCGTAATTACGAGCCATATATATTCTGCTGCTTTGGAGCGGCGGGCTCTCGCTATCCCCTTTCATCTGAAGCCTTAGCACATTGTGGCTGATGATCACACTGCCTGCAGGCACTAGAAGGTGAGAAATGTAAGCAATATCGGGCCGAGCAAATGGGCTTCATTATGCAAATGAGGCGTTGGCTAACAGGTGAAAAACAGTCACATTTGCCACTTGTTAGAAAGAAGCGAACCAGCACGCGTGTTTGATCACAGCAGAATCAATTAAACGCGTCTGTGGCACCAGTGCACACATGCTGGTAGCAGTAGGTTTTTAAAAAGGCAATATTCAAATAGTAAAAAAAAAAAAAAAAAGTACATGTACCATACGTGGGCACAGTTCACTTTACAAAGGGATGGAGTGCCAGGGTCACGCTTGATGCTTGATAGGTAAATCCCCCTATGCACTGGGGTGAACTGGGATAACAGACTCTGTATAGCATCTGCTCGGATCAGACGGGTGACCTCGTTTGAGTGTTGGCAGGTCAGTCAGCATAAACTTTCAGACCCCTTTCATCTTCTGTCTTCTCGCAGAGTTTGGTTCTGGTAGGTACTGTATCAGTGCAGGCTTCCAACCTCAAGTGCACCATAAGAGAGTCCCACCACATGATGAACCACCTCAGGGCCCCAATTAGGACCAAAGTGCAGCCATTATAGCATTTTGTTTGTTTACACCCACCCCCCCAAAACCATCCAGGTCAGTCTTCCAATTTTCCTAGTCATCTTAAACAGAACTTCAGAGATATGGGGGCACCAGGGCCCATTCTGGTATGAGAAAGCAGCGGTCTGTGGATTGACAATTCATTTTAGGGCCCACTCGCTCACAAACACTTCCTACGGGGGTTCATTCCGAATTCTCAGTTATGCACAAGTCAACCAACAGTTAGGAGTAGAAAGCATCAGTGCTGATCACCACAACACCACTCAACAGCACCACTAATTAGCGAATGTCTCCTTAAATAGCTGCAATGGACTACTAGATGTATGTAGCGGGGGTCGGTGAGGCGAAGTAACGAGTAACAGGATGGCCTCTTGGTTGCAGTAGAAGTTTGAAGCCCACTTGTTCAGGTGAATGGGGTGGCAGGTTGTTCCCAGCTTAATGACATGGGGGTCCCACGTTTGCTGCCAGCCTCAGGGTATGACAAGGGGAGAGGCAGATACTGGACTGACATGGCACCCAAGACATACAGAAGTCCCTCTTCTATTGTTAGCCATGGGTCTTTGTTCACTGAGGGCTCCCTGCTACTCCATCTACATGCAAAACCTGCTAGGGGAGTCACTGAAAATGTGGCTGAGAAGTCTTGATGGCCTCAGAGCCCCTTTGGATTCTTTGACATGAAGAAGCCATTCTGTAGTGACCTGGCCCTGAAAGTCATAAGATGCACAGGATGTTTCACAAATCAAGTACATCAAGCCTGATCAGTAAGTCAAGTTGTGCCAAGAATCCCAATTGAGGTCAATTTTAGAAGGTTGTCAAGATCAGGTCTCCACCCGAGAGACGGCTTAAGGCACCATTACGATTAAGACACGGGCACCACGCTGCTGCCTGGAAGGACTGGGGCCGTTTCCCTTCCACCCTTTGTTTCATTACTTAAGAGAAGAGAAACCCCCTGGAAATGGAAAAAAGAAACAAACAGAAAATAAGTGGCTGCAATGCACCTGAAATGAAACATACAAATTGACAGCTTTGTGTCTTGATGTTCCAGTCGCTCTTTATTAACACACACACACACACACACACACACACCCCCCATTAGAGGAGATCAAGTAAATTATATTAATTCTGAGGGGAAATTCAGACACATACAGCATTAGAAACCTGAAAACAAGGATACAAACTCACAGGACAGATAATACAGCCAATCAATTAACTGATAAACAAATAAATGTGTATTGTGCAGATCTTACAGTAAGTCAGGAGGCAGCACTGAACTCCCTGATAGCAGTGGACAGAAAAGACCCCCAAAGGTGCTTCTTAGCACACCAAAGTGGAATGAGCCTGTGGCTAACAAAGTGGTCCGAGAGAGAGAGAAAGAGAGTGAGACAGAGAGAGAGTGAGACAGAAAGAGAGAGAGAGAGCGCCTCCTGAAGGGAATTTTTCATGATGGCATCCAATTTTTCCCACCATCCTCTTCTCTACAGCAGCTTCCTGTGTGTTGAGGGTACCCCCGGTGATGGCACAGGCTTTAATGATAAAGTATGTTTGTTCAGGCATCGACTTTCTTTTGAGTTCAGTTTGCTTCCCCAGAAGGGGAGTGTAGAACACCACACTGGCTACTAAGGTCTGGTAGAACATTTCCAGCAGCTTGCTGCACACATCAAAAGACCAGAGTCTCCTTAGCAAATCCAGTCTGCTCTGGCCCTTCCTGTCCAGCGCCACTGTGTTATCAGACCAGTCCAGTTTGTTGTTTATGTGGACCCCCAGGTCTTTGTAGCTCTGCACCACTTCCACGTTCTCCCCCTGGATGGAGACTGGACTCAGAGGCTCCTTGGCCCACCACCAGCTCTTTTGTCCTGCTAACATGGAGTTGCAGGTGGTTGTTCCTGCACCATGAGACAAAGTCCTCTGACATGGTCCCCATTATTAATGCACCATGTTATGAACGGGTCATCTGAAAATGTCTGTAGAAGGCAAGTGCTGCTACTGTACTGGACATCTGTTGTGCTGGGCAGTTCCCCCGAGGTGCTCCAGTATTACACACCACCATTTCTGACACACAGTACTACAACTCTTTGGAGTGTACACTTCTACTGTTCTTAGTCCTTTGTCAGTATATCATTGTACTTTTCCATGAGACTTTAGTCTTTCAGCTGCGTCATTCATTATCGTCATGCATGACAACAAAATCATTTAATATGCGATTGTCTGTCCATCGTTTCGATGGGGTCTTGAGAAACAACTTTGCCCTTTTCCATAAGAACATTAAAGATGGATGTTGTCATTCTTTGTTGCCAGATCCTTCAACTTCAGCAGTTCAGATCCATTAAGACACTGAGGAGTGTCTTGTAATGGTGGCCACTGCAGGCTTTATGCCTTTTGTTTTTGACGAGACTCGGACATCAAAAATGTCAAAAATAGAAGCTCCTTGTTCTTGAAACAGCTACTTTATACTCGAATGTTCTCCATTTTCTTTTTTCTTTTTAATTGCTTACTAATCTCTTAGCCAGTTAAGAACCAGGTGCAAGAGTACATATGTAGTAACAATATATATATATAATATTTGGAATGGAGCAATGTGATTATTTACATACAATAATTATGTTGTAACCACTTATGTACACATGTCCATGTTGACCAATTTTTCTCAATATTAAAATATTTGATTTGTATATTAAAACTCAGAGGGGAGCGACATGACTCAACTGAACAAATCTGCTTTTATCAAAGATCTCGCCTACGTCAAGCCACATACAGCGACAGGCTCATTACCATTGGACTCTAATGTAGTGTAGCCATTGGCTGTTCATTCACAGGTCACAGCTGAGTGTAAAAGGCAGGAAGTAAACAGCTTTCACGACAACTCATCTTTACATGTCATTACACAGAAAGCTCAGGTTGGATTCTATTAAAAGCGGCACATTTGATAAATTTGGGAAAAAAAAATAAGTAAAAAATAAATTGAAGATCGACTGTGGTGTGCTATATTTTCTTATTCTGTATTTAATGATGCTTTGCCCCCCAAAGCCCATCAGAAGTCAAAAACAAATGGGAGATAAAACCAAAGTGTGGTCTTGTGGGGGTAATGAAGTGAGCATGATTAGAAATGAGTGTCACCTCACACAGCTCTGTTGATCCCTTTGGTGGCAGTGGCATTTGTGACCCGATGACTGCCACCTGTGACTCACAAGTGGCCGAGATACTCTGCTTAAGGTGTATGTGTCTGTAGGACTAGCTGTGTGCTCAGGACCCCCACCCGGGTAACCCCGCACTAGAGGAGGCCGCTGTTAAAACACATGTACAGTATGTATGTATGTATGTATGTATGTACTGAGCTTATTCAAGACCTGGGGGTATTTTTAATACATGGATTACTCGTTTAGCCGGATGTAATTGTTGACGATTTGGCCTGATCCTGGATCTGTCGGTTTTTTGAAACGGCAGCACATCCAAATCCTCAAACCTGCTCGGATCAGGTTTGTTCAATGTAAACAAGGATTAGCTCACACACTTGGTGTCCATGCATGGAATTCATTCAGTCATGGCTTTGCCGTTCATGAATGAGCGACCAATTGAGATTGGTGTGCAAATTATAAGAAGAAAATTTCATATAGAGAGGGTTTTGCGCGATCGGCAAGATCCTTTATTGCTCCCGGAGGAAATTCTTTTTGAAAAGATAGGGGGAATATTGTACCTCAAAGATTTATTAGCACCTTATATTGGAAGTCAAACTCGGCGAAGTCGGACTTTCACAGCCACACAGACAGCATGCATTGCTTTGAGTTTTTTTGTAAGCGTCACTTTATATACTGTAGGCAATGCGGAAAAATCTAAAAGTGCAGTTTGCCAGGCAATTCATAAAGTCTGTTTGGCTCTGAAATATTTCCTTCTGGTTTTTATAGTGTTTCCTGGACACCAGCGTGTGCAGACAATAAAAGAGGTGTTTCATGCCATTGCAGGTAGGTAATACGCAGGCAAAAACACCCACAGTTCTGTAAAGAATCTCACAATCTGCCTAACATTCTCATTACCCAGGATTTCCAAATGTGATTGGGGCACATGGGACTGATCTGAGTGGAGTTTGATCAAACATTATTTGGAAAATGTACCTCTCCTCCTGATGAATAATCAGACACAGCGTCTTCAAATATTTGACCTTCGTCAATATCTCATTGGTCAGACACAAGTTCTCGGGATACAACATTCCCTGCAACTGACCCAGCAAAAAAAGAGAGCTATATGGAACATACCTATGGCACACATTGAGGACAAATATATGCAATGACCATCCTTTACCTGAAATGAAGTGACCACTGCATCCTGCCACTGGTTCTGAGGAGGAGCTTCACCCTGGAATGCCCTCAAAAACAGGGCGATGGGCATTTTTGCTGGAGAGCCAACTCTTCCGCAGGGGTTAGGTCTGGACCGCGTGGACCTCCACCTGTTTTTTGCTTGTCTGCCTTCTTATTAGCTTTAAAATTAATGTTTTTTATATTATATATGATTATTTATATCAACAATTCTTTAAATAGTTACTGTATATACCAATATTTACCAGTTTGAAGTATATTCTCGTACTTTAACCTGTTCCCATGTTCTCCTTGTGCTCACCTTTGATCTGGAATTCTGACATATTAAATAATAATTAATCTGACACATAGGAAATGAAACGCTGCATTCAGGAAGTACAATGCACACTACTTAGCCTAGAATTTGTCGGACACTTTTTGCCAGCCGTCTTTTCTGGTTTGGGCAGCTTTGGCAGCGTTATCCCTTGTGCAGATTAAATCTTGAAATTCTTCATATCCTTCGAATAGAAGGTCCTGCTCCGCTTGTGTGAAAAAATGCACCCGTTCTTTCGTCATTTTGTTGCAGCCTATCAAAGACTTGCTGATCATGTTTTCTAGACTCATTTATTATTTCCAATCGGCACGGGCGCGTGCAATCATCTCGGAGGATTAGATCCAGCTAAACTAATCTACTACACAGCTGCCTTTGAAAAACCAACTTATCCCGGATGAGTTTCACCGGCATTAACTCATCCAAGATGAGGCATCTGATCTCGGGTGATTTAAGCAACGTACGGAAAAAAAAACCAAACAAAAATAAATAAAAAACAAACACACTGAACTTCTATGGGGTAACTGCAACAGAAGCCAGGGGGGCAAATTGCAGCATACAATATGTCCAGTCTCTCCATGAAAACAATTTTGAAAGTAAAACTTTGGATGAAGACGGAAGTACTGTCTACATACAGAGTTACAAATCGTTTATCGTTGCTTCAGACTTTATATACTTTTTTTCTAAAAAATAAAAATATAACTGCAACACTAAAGAGATTATTTAGGTGCAGGAGAGGAAATATTTCCAGAAATGGGCAGTCGCCTTGTGCCCAAGCAGCATAACTTTGCAATGCTATGGGATGCGACAATGACAGCGGACATATTGGGGCACAGCAGAAACTTGAATCCAGGGCTGTGTGGCATAAAATGTCTCCATTATGTTAAGTAAAACCCAGCCTTATGGCCAGAAATCTCTAAAGCAATAAATTTGTGTTTTTATTTACTTGATGTTGGTGTAAATTAAGTTTTATAATTGTAATAAATATTTAAAAAAAAAAAGAGTTGCACTCGCTGCTCTTCATCCATTTGCAGCTTCTTTATTACTAGAGCAGAGTGGCCGCCACTTATTTATGGATATTTCATTTTGGCTCAATAATGCCAAAAATCCCCAAGCGCATAAGTTTAATATTCCTTTGAAAATTTTTTGGGGTGCCATAGGGGACAATTTTGGGAACGGGTATTCATTGTGACGGACGCCATTTTGAGACGGTTGTATTAGGCTCCTGCCATATTGTTGTTAGTGACAGAGCCCCTGCTAGTCACATGATCTAATGGGTGGCAGGGACATCACTTTCGTCACACTGTTTAAGATGACAGTATGCAGCAGATGCTATTCCATGCTTTTTCGAACTTTTCACAAAGATCCTTAGCACTAATATTGTTGTTTTTTTTTTTTTTTGTATAACTCTTTGGCACAGACCACTCTTTTGGCCAGCAGGGGGTCTGGTTGCCTTTGTAGGACTTCTTTGGACCCCTGACTGCTGAAAAAGAGTGCGAGGTACAAATGGCTTCTTCCTTCCTGTACTCATTTAATCAAAAAAGTGGGAGGTGAGATGAGGTGGGGGCTCGATGGCCATCTTAGAGTGTGAGAAAGAGAACAGAAAGCGCGTGGCAGGGTCTTATAGGGGTCTGGCTAAGTGGGTGAGCCATCTCAGCAGGACTGCGAGGGTGAAACCTACTAACTGTTCCACCCATATTGGAAAAAGGCAAGAAAGGAAAGTTAAAATGCTAGAGACAAAAATTATTATAATCACTACCTACGGCAGAGAACATAACCCAAAAAATGCCAGTCAATGCACGAGTCAAACCACACTGAAATTCCTAAATGCTGATAACTGCACTTGAAACTTTTGAAGGTTTCCAGACTCTCGGACAAGCTGGCAGTGTGAGGCATTGACATTTATTGATATTATCGGTGTGTCCATCCGGCTGCTGCATCTCTTATGTGCCACTTGGTATGAGATTTGCAAAAGTAGTATTAAATGTTGGTCATGCACCATCTGTTGGAATAAATATGAAAGGCATTTTATAACTACATGCATTACAAAATATTTACTAACAGGTGGTGCACTGGAATAAACTCATCTTAGACGGGTAGCACAGCTAGTACGGTCAGAATGGTGATGTCACTTCTTGTGACTACCAACCAGCTTGAAGAAAAGAGCCAAAATTGCAGTGCCCACAGGAAAAAAGGGCATTAGTTCAAGATGTTAAAATAATAATAATAATAAAATGATGGCCTCAGAACATTTTTATTCTCAAAAATAGATTCCTCACTTTCAGAATTCCTCACCACCATTGGGAATAAATAAACTAAGAAAATAAGGTTAGTAGCTTCAGAGAGAAAAAAAAAAAAAAAAAATTGAAAAGGTACAAAAATCAGGACCCCGATTTCCGCTTTACTGGCCATTTACTCCCTTGAATCCTCCCTCCCTCGAGTATTGTCTGCTAAATCCACTACTGTGGTTTGTTTAGTTTCTTTTGGCACGTAATTTTTGATCACAGAACACTTATAACGGACACATTAATAAGATTTTAAATCAGACATATTTTAAGGCTGCGCTCCCTCCCAGTACTTCTGGACTGCGGTGCCTTCTGTGGGTTCCCTTTGTGTAAAATGTGCTCTCAGATTTCATGCCGTCATGTTGATTGCGGTTTTTTTAAATGTCCTCTGTGTGTGGAAACGTGGTGCTGTGCGACTAGCGTCCTCTCCAGGCCCGTGTCATTTGCTTCCCATGCAATCTCTAAATCCCCAGCGACGCCGATAAGGGAAACATTTAATACTGAAAATAAATGGAGACTTTTAATAGCAGCCAGTGCAGCCAATGCACACTAAAATTAGCCAAAGCTTCAAGCAGCAGGCGTCCCCCGCTGAGGCCCCCCCCACCGCATGATAAGGTCTGATTTTGTGACAAGGTACTCAGACGACTTAATGTGTCTGCGCAAAACTGGGACGAGGGAGGGGAGCTGCCAAATGGGGGCTATGTGCTTAGGTGCCACCAGTGACTGGCACAGACAGGCAGAAAGGCGATCCTAGGGGCCCATTGAGTTCAATGAGAAATGGGCAGAGGGTCTTTCCATTTTTCTTATCATCCCTAATCTACTTATTACACATGGGTTTGGAGGGGCAGCAGGGGATATCTTGATGGTGCTTGAAATATTCTGTTTTATAGCGCTTACATTGATGAGTGGGAACAGCAGTGTGGCAGCTCTAAAGACTTGCTGGTACGGATATCCCTCCATAAATCAAGCACATTTGGGTGAAGTTAACTGGCAATCCCAAATGAGTACCCGATTTAATTAGTGCCAGTGATTGTGCCCTGCAATGGACTGGCATCTCACAGTGAAGAATAATAATTTATTATTATTACATCATAGTGAATAATAGGGGTGTAGCGATGATTTTTTTGAATCAAACCTTTATAAATATTAAAGAAAGTGTGTGAGTGTGTGTGTGTCAGGGTCTGGTTGCTGCATCTCTTATATGCCATTTGGTATGGGATTTGTAAAAGCAGCATTAAAATGTTTGTCATGCGCCATCTGTTGGAATAAATATGAAAGGCATTTTATAATTAAATTTTGATTCAATTTTTTTCAAACTGTCCATTTAGGTGAATCGATTCATTTCATTCATTTGATTATTTGTTTGGTCCGTCAAAAAAATCTGGGGTTCGGTGGCAGTAAAGAGAAGTCTTTCAAGAGGGAAGGTTCCTTCTGAATGAACTGCACTGCAAATAAAGAATGAAATAATTCATATTGTCAATTTATGTGCACCTGGGGATCACCTGCTTGGCTCTGTTAAGGTAAGTCATACCATGCCAGGATGAGAGGGGGCACTGCCGTTGACTGGGTCTTCCAATAAGCCATCCAACAAACCCCAGCCCTTCTGGTCAGACACCATAAAAGCAGAGAGCTCTCATGAGGTGGCATCTCACTCGGATGAGATCTTCTAAGAGCACAGAGCTCCTCCATAAAACGCCACCTTGTTCGTGATGGAGGTTTTCAACTTAGTTTTAAAGGAGGACTTTTGTTGTGCACCCACACACTCCTTATTCATTTCTTTTTATTTAAAAGCCCCTTTCTTTAGCAACTGTTCTGCTGGTCCCAATACATAATTAATCAAATATTTAACATGCAATTAAAGCTGTATGACACCGTCCCCACATGAAAGCAAAGCATGACAACACAGTAAGAGTATAAAGTTACAAGAATCACGCAACTTATTCTGGGAGTAATGCTTCCGTTTGCAAATGAAATGAATGAGAATCATGGAGACTCATTCTCGGGTAATGATTCAGTTTGAACTCCTAGGAATCAGGGGGATGACGCAGGCTGGTGTGGTCAAGGAGTCGTAAAAATGCTTGTGTTAAAGTAAAGTAAAATTGAAAGCAAATCATTTTAGAGATTAGAATATTATAAAGGGTTTATTTTGTGTGAATAATTTGTTGCATATATAAAAAGGGACAGGCATTACTTTAATAGTATGTTTATACGGTATATTTAAAACTAGTTTATTAAGAAATTGTACAAATGATACAATCAAATGTGTGTCAGAAAAGCAAGTGAAGATCGTAACCAGGAGAACAAGAAGCTAATAAACTAAAGCCCAGGATGGAACACAAACAGAATAGCCAGAACAACAACACACACCCATCAGGCCAAAATGAGACAAAATGTCAGCGACAGCAAAGATTTCAAAAACAAAAAACCTTTCAATGAATAAAACCGAATGCTGATTTTCTCTTAATTGGTTGCCCAGGAAGTGTACGACGCTGGCTGTTTTACCTTTCGGTAGAGCGGGTTTGTCCAGCAATCGGAGGGTTGCAGGTTCAATCCTGGCTCCCGGCATGAGAATGCAGCTGTTGTGTCCTTGGGCAAGACACTTAACCTACCTTGCCTGCTGGTGGTGGTTGGAAGGATTGGTGGCGCCAGTGTTCGGCAGCCTCGCCTCTGTCAGTGCGCCCCAGGGCAGCTGTGGCTACAAAGTAGCTTATCACCAGTGTGTGAATGTGTGTGTGAATGGGTGAATGACTGTTGTGTTGTGAAGCGCCTAGGGGGGGTTCTTGAACTCTAGTAGGCGCTATATCAAATACAGGCCATTTACCATTTACAGGCCAAAACTTCACTGAAACAAAAAGCAAATGTGAATATTGGATCCCTGGGTTTGTGGCGAGGAGGGAATAGATTTTTAGAGGAGTAACTGAACAGTGCCGAAACAAAACCAACTGCAGTAAAAAAACACTTGAGGACAGAAACGCAAGGGATCGACTCAGAAAACACAAACTACTCACATGCGCTTTAGCAAGTTTTATCATCTGCAGCCCAAATTAAGACACACCGAAGTGGGCAGCTGTTTAAAATCACCACGGCAACTGTCAGCATGTGATGAACCCGGGAGCCACGCCCCCTCCAATGACAGGAAGGGTTACCCTGGCAACCGAAACAAGCTGCAGCGCACTCCGAGCACATGAGACAGCTGCCGGAAGAAATAAAATTCAAAAACATAACTAAAAACATGAGGTGTGTGGATGCGTCCATCGGGATTGGAAGGAGACAGAGGGTGGAAATGAGACAAATTGTTGGGGTGTGAAGAGAATGGTACCAAGCCCAGGACCACCCTTGGATTCATAGGCCTTCCAATGAATGAAATATTCAACCAGCGTCTTAACTGGCCAGAGTCCACAACAGACTGGACTTCGTATTCTTCAGACTCTTCAGCACTGGGTGGAGGCTGCAACCGGGAAAGATGAAGGGTCGGGTGGATTTTAAAGTGAACAAGAAGTGACAAGGGATATGAAACCAGACCAGCACGATGTCTGATGAGATACAGAACAATAAATCAATTTACGTGACAGAACCTGCAGATATCAAGTGGCCAACCACACCCTCCGACCAACGCTAAACCCTGGAGACGAAGATCTATGGCTGGCATTGGCAAAGCCAACTGATCTCTGCACTTGTTTTAGATTCATAGGAGGAGACCATTTAAGAATGGCTTTTACTTTTGAGCCCTCCATAGCCTGTCTTGTCCTGGAAGTCACACACCCCGTATGTCACTTTACACTTTGAGTTTCAGGAACAGATTTTACTAAAGAAACATTTCATTTTCTTGATTAATGTGGGTTTTAAAATTTTTGGGGGGGTGGGATCATAATGTGATCAATATATATTAAAACACCTCTGAAATATGGTGGGCACATCAGCTAATCCAAAGGGCAGGAGGTTCTCTTCATAAGGGCCCGTAGCTTTGCTGAAAGCAGTTTTCCAATTCAGATAAGCTTGAAGACACGAAGATCAAGCTCAGAAAAACTGTAGAGAGTGTCACTTATTAAGAACAGACAGAATGAATAGGAGAGAGTGGATTATTTTTATTATTAATTTGTTTAGTTCTCTATACTGTATATATTTGCATTTAAAAGTTCTTCTGTGGATAAGACAGGACTTGATTTTATCGTATAATTTCTGGTATTTTAGAATGTCAGTCTTATAAGCCGAATGTAGAAAACTCACGCTATTGGTCCAAGAGATCACGATATGTTAACGCCCACCTGAGAGAGTAACCACGGAGGGAGCACACGGCCTTTATTTTCTATATGGGGTGCAGCAATGCGCTGTATCAGCGGGTGCTCCTAACGTCTTTCTCTCCTACGTGACCACACAGTAATACCCAAACTATTCCGAAGTGACATTTGCGCGGTTTTGCGTTTTTTGTATCTCACACCCTCATACACCTTTATTGTAAGGGCATCCCTTACCTAGGATGGTGTGTTCAATCAGAAGAAAACGTGAAACTGGTTTTAAATGAAATGTCATTGAAGTGGCGAAAGAAATTGGTAACTGCTCTGCTGCAACAAAATTCAATGTATCTGAGAAACTGATGCGAGATTGGAAAAGGCAGGCAGATGTAAAAAATAAAAAATGTGTTGTATTTTCGAATGGGCGTATAAGTCGGGGTCTGATTTTATGATCGCTTTTTCGGGTTTCAAGACCCAGCTTATATATGAATGTATGTGGTAATCAATCCAGACATAAACCACCATCTGTTCCTTTATATAAAAAACACCCACCCACCCTACCCACTACTTAGAGAGCCGCCGGACAAGACACTAAAGCCGCTCAGTAGATTTTCACCAATATAATCCCCCATTGCTTTTTGTTCAGATCAGGACAATGCGTATACGGTATTTAGTCTTATGGGGCACCTGGGAGTAACTTCACGCCACAAACATAACCTTGGAGCACTGGCTGCTTATTTAATACATCCACAAATGGAGTACAAAAAGGACAAACCGGTTACCAAAAAACAATAGTCTTGGGAATGAACAATTAAAACACTACTCAAGACACTCATGACCGCCATGTGCGATTTCCTTCTCTTACCAGTCAATGCAAGGATTACATTTTAGTAGCCAGGGACAACTTGGGGTATGGCGATTGAATTTATATTTATTTATTTAAAAGTTGCTCAAGTCTAAATGCCCACAGCCATTCACAAAAAGAACTTGTGGTTTGAACTTCAAAAAGGCATAGGATAAATATTCAGCCACTCAACCAAAAAAAGCAAACTTCAGAGGCTTCTGAATTGTTTAAATACTGAGACGGTGGCATTATTGAGAAGACTGGGAATAATAAAGAAACTTTGACTATGAAGGACCCTCCCTTGTTGAGCGGTTGTTCCAGTTTCCCTACAGCGCATACGGTTAGCAGACACCAACTGACAGGACTCCTTATAATAGAAGCACA
Source organism: Polypterus senegalus (assembly GCF_016835505.1). Taxonomy (NCBI): domain Eukaryota; kingdom Metazoa; phylum Chordata; class Cladistia; order Polypteriformes; family Polypteridae; genus Polypterus; species Polypterus senegalus. The sequence goes on from NC_053168.1 coordinate 120,170,632, forward strand.
AGAGCTCCTGTATTCTACGCAGTGTTGGGGTCTAATGGAGGCATCTCCATACTCCAAAGGCTTGGGGGTGTTCTTAGTTTCAGCTACAGTCACGATTATTGGTCCCCTTTCCCGCCTTCTCTCTGTCAAACGGATGTTTCAATGACTGATTCAAGTCGCAACCCGATGTTCTGGTTAGATAGCTCATCTTTAATTTCTGTGGACCATCCGCATTTCGGCACCATAATTTAGACTACAGCTCACCCTGCTTCTGTAGCCAGCATATAAAACTTAATACAATCACTGGTAGACTTTGAATCCTGCTGCCACTCCAATGGCATATTTTTTACTAGTTTGGACCATTTTGATGCATTAAAGACACAACGAGACTTGAGATGCAACACAGACGGTTTGTGTCAAGTATTTGTAAAGCTATTTTTATCATGGCTTCTTGTACAGAGCAGATTTAGATCACACTATTTTGTACGCGAGTTCCAATATTATTCGACATTGATTTTAAAATCCCTCGCACTCATTCGGAGTAACGAGCAGGATGCGATATTAAAGGCGCTCTTTCACGAGCGCACGTGCTGCTAGGAGTTGCACTTCAGTCTTATAAACCGCAGATACGAGATCGTTCACTGCCACCACCACCAAATTATCAATGGCGGTCTGAATCACCCCGACTTGTTTTCTTTTTTATTAAGACATTAACATCTGATCACTTCCACACCAACCCGAAAATTACATCTTATTTCGGTACCGCTCATCTTCTCGAGCTAAGTTAATGTTACGTCGGCATAAACCGACATGTTTTTTACAGAGCTAACCAGAAAAAGTAACGAAACGGCGAAATCAACAATCGCGGTCTGAAGGACAAAATAAAAGTCAGGACAACAAGAGGTCGTTTAACAAAACAAAACATTTCCCAATAAATTCAACATAACATTTAAATAAAAAAAACTTTGTTTAAACGCAGCTCGGATAAAGACAAACTCAGGTGGGCGGATATTTAAACCCACCGCCGCAATTGCCCTCAGGTGATGAACCCGGGAGCCACTCCCCCCAACGAGGAGAAAAGTTACCCTGGCAACTGGACAACGCGGCGGCGCGCTCAAGGCGCACGAGACAGCACGCGGAACAAATACAATTAAAAAACAGAACAAAAATGATGTGTAGATAATTTACAGCGCCTCAGCAACGTTTACAGGAATTAAAAATGAGAGTCAGGTCAGGACAATTTATATATGAAATCAAATAAATCATAACTTTTCAGAATTTATTTGGTTCTCGTTATTAGCAATTAATATAGAACTAAATAAGTGAAAGAAAATTAATTTTTAGTAATTAGTAATACAATGCTGTTATTATTATTATTATTATGAAATTCAATTTTAAATACATAAAGTAATTCCTTTTATCTAATTTAATTTGTACCATCATGTTTATCATTATCATTATTATAACTATCAAGAAATAAATATATATAAAAAGTAATGCAAATATTAATCTATTTTAATATTATAAGGTTATTAATCACAAATGTATATTTTAAATAAAGAGTGCCTTTTTATTTGTTCATTTTGTACCATTAGGTTATCATTATTATTACTATCCATCCATTATCCAACCCACTATATCCTAACTACAGGGTCACGGGGGTCTGCTGGAGCCAATCCCAGCCAACACAGGGTGCAAGGCAGGAAACAAACCCCGGGCAGAGCGCCGGCCCACCGCAGATTATTATTACTATTACATGTTTAAGTAAAATAATGAATTTGGACTTATTTGGTATCATAAAGTTCTTATTACTTTTGCTCAGAAATGAATATTTTAGACACCTACAGTGGATTCAGAGCCCCTTTCTGCACACTTTTTTGTGCTGGAGATTCACTTTTAAATGGATAACTTTTGCCATTATTGCCTATCAGTCTACACTCAATAACCCATAATGACAGTGAAAACTTTTTTTTTTCTGAAAGCTTTTTAAAGCTATTAAAAGATCAAAAGCTGAAATCTCTCATTTCCTTAAATATTCATCACCCCCTTTGCTGTGGCCCTCCAAACTGGTCAGGTGCTCCCCATCTGCTTTGATTCTCCTCAAGATGTGTTGAGGTCTTGACTGAGCCCACCACTGGCCAATTGAGGTCTTGACTGAGCCCACCAATGGCCAATTGAATTGATTAGACAGCGTTTCCAGCGCTGTGTATCTAAGGTACTCAGTTCACACAACAGACCAAGCTGTGAAGTCCAAGGAAGTCTTTGAAGGCATCAGCAATCAAACAGTGGTGTGGTGGTCTAGATCAGGGCAAGGTGGGCAAACCATTTCTAAAGCTGTTCCTGGGAGCACAGTGGTCTCAACAATTGTGAAATGGAAGACGTGTGAACCACCGGGACTCTTCTAGAGCTGAGTGAAAGGTCATGGTCACGAAGGTGACCAAGAACCCAGTGGTTACTCAAATGGAGCTTTAGAAGTCCTCTGCTGAGATGTCAGAGCCCATCAGAGGGATGACCATCCCAGCAGCACTCCATCAATCAGGTGTTCAAAGGTGGAGGGACAGAAGCCACTCCGTGTGTGTTAGTTTAATGGACTAATGGAGTTTGAGTGGGGCTACCAAGAAGAATGTTATAAACGGCCCAAATCCTGGTGTGCAAAGCTTGTAGAGACTTACTGACGACGTCTCAAAGCTGGAAAAGCTGTCAAAGGGGCTTCTGCAAAGTCCTGAATTGAAGATCTGAATACTTAAATGAATGAGAGATTCTAGTTTTTGATTTTTAATAAATTTGAAAACCTTTCAGAGAACATCTTTTCACTTTGTCGTTATGGGGTAGAGAAAGTAGATGGATGGGCAGAAATGTCACATTTATCCATTTCAAATGAAATCTACAACACGATAAAGTGTGCAGAAAATAAAGGACTATGAATACTCTCTGAATCCATTGTGAAATAATACTATTTATTTTGTATCATGAGGTTACTTTACTATTATTATTATTATTAGTTTGAAATAAATACATACAGCAAATCAGTAACCACAGTTCTGTGAAAAAGAATTTGCCTCTTTCTTGATTTTCTCTGTTATTTCAGATTTTTGAAACAGCGCCAGTTGGTGTTGGATAACTTTGTTAATTCAATCTTGATTTAAGTGAAGGGGGTAAGAAGTGTCATTTCTTATTTGCCCTTTCATTTATTTATTTATTTTTTATGAAGGGACTTAGTCCAGTGGATCGAGACTGTGACTTTAAAATGAGTTCATCAAGAACACAGGGACACAGTTGGAAACGTGTTAAGGGGAAATTTCACACAAATATTAGGAAGTTTTTCTTTACACAAAGAACAATAGACACTTGGAATGAGTGACCAAGTAGTGTGGCAGACAGTAAGACTTTAGGGACTTTCAAAACTCGACTTGATATTTTTTGGGAGAAATAAGTGGATGGGACTGGCGAGCTTTGTTAGGGTGAATGGCCGGTTCTCTTCTAGATTGTCCTAATGTTGTAACGGCCGACCCCTTACCCAGCCGGCAGCTACGCCTCCAAGACCTGTGGCCTGGATAATTTACTGAGATGAATCTAACTATCAAGCCGTACCTCTAACAAAGTACACTTTTCCCCACAATCGACGGTGTAAATATAAACTCACAAAAGCATATATGTAAAATTATACTGATTAAATGTATTAAATGAAACAATAAGACAAATGCAAAAATAGAAAGAAACTTAAATATAAACATCCCTCCACCACATCAACAATGAGACACCACCATATATACAGTAAATACAACAAAACCCTCCCTTGCCCCTGTAACATATAACAAACAACACAAATAACAAAAATGAATGAGATACGGAAATGATCATGAACTTGAGTCCGGTTATAAAAACTGACCTGAATACGGTTGACTGAACTAATGGTAAATGAGTCGGAACAAAATAGCGCAGCCTCACCGTGGATCCTCGGTGCATAGTGGATGATGAAGTCTGACCCCGGGGTCTCTCGTGATGAGGATATTGAAGTCAGTCCGGCGAATTGAAAATCAAACGTGATGAAATGCGCGAGGTGGAGTACGGCAGGTATAGATGGCTCGTGGTCGTGAAATGAAAAAGTCTCCTTCTCTTCTCGTCTCTCCTCTCCTCTTCTCCAATGGCTTAAATAATCCTGTGACGGCTGTAATTGATTAATAGTGAACAGGTGTTTTCCAGGTTTGAGGCTGTGGTCTTCTTCCATTATCCGTCCCCCTTTACAGGGACGGCATTTACTGATACACACACATAAACAGCAAACGGGACAATGAAACGAGACGCACTCAGTACTGACATTTGACAACACTACCGATGTAGCCCCGCTACAATGTTCTTATCTAATATCACATTTGAGTGTCAAAAATGTATAATGACAGAGTAAATGTGGCAAGAGCACTTGTTTATGGCATCATAAATAAATAAGGGAAGGCATACCTTTTCATTCAGTAACCCTATTGTTACAGTTACTAATACGAAACTAATCTATTTCTACTTAATGAATGGTGTCTGTGTGTCTGTCCAGTTTCTGTGTCTCTCTCTTTCCAACCGATGGCACATCACAAAAAATTTGTAGTAATAAAATTAATTGCATTTTTCATTCCAACAGTTGGCCCATCACAAACAGTAACACTGCTTTAATGAATCCCATATCAAATGGTATATGACACAGATACATGTGTTACATTTTTTCATTCCAACAGTTGGCCCATCACAAACATTTGGAATGAGGATTGTGTGAATTATTTAGATTTCAAGTTTGTCATTTTGATTTTTAGAGTGAGGTTAGATGAAGAGGTTAGGAGCACACACTGATACGGTGCATTGCCGCATCCACCACACGACAAACCAACTCAGGATCCAGATTAGGACCCGAGTGCAGCCATGCGATGGGTGATACCTCAGCACCACACTAGTTCAGATGGAGTGGAACAGGAGGAGGTTTTTTAATGGTGACTGGAGTGCCAATTCTGCCATCAACCCCCAAGTTTTTCCCTGCAGGTTGGAGGGCCTACATGCAGGGATGAATACAGATTAACATCATATCAAGCCTTTTAAACAGTCACTATTTCTTCATGCTGGACAAGCATAAATAATATTCATTTTACTGTTATGTTTATTATTGAGAAACACACCACAGCGACACTATGGCCCATCCACACTACTACTAAAAAGACTCACATTAGTCATCCATTTCCATCTTTCCTCCCCACTAACCCTAAGAACAGAAACTTCTGCTAAGCCCCTCCAGTGCCACACACTCCTCAAAATGCAGCCTCAGTGTTGTAATTTGCAAAGGTTGAAAATGCATTTTTTCAAAGAGATGCTCTGATTTTTTGGTGCTAATTACGTGACCCTTCCCTGACTGGACCCTCATTCTCTGACTGGTCACCTCATTCCGACATCGTGGACACAGAGGAGTTGCTTTCCATGGCACTTGTTGCACTACTTACCTGTAAACATGTGCACCACATCTTGTACTGTTTCAAAGCTACAATTTCGTGATAAATCCCGTGGCCGGCGGCGTTATCAGCCCTTCCAGGATTTTTCAATTAATGCATACAAGCCCAGTGCAGGTGAAAAACATGCGACCACTTATAGTCATTTTAGTGCGGCTGCATATACTTTTGTAAAGGATGTGAAAACACTTGTGTGGATGGCTGTTTTTAAATAAAAACGTACTAGTGTGGACATAGCCTGTTTTTCATTGAAGCAAACCACCCTTATCTTAACTACTCTAAACTGATTTTAGGGTCAATCATGGGAGTATTAAGGCAGAGGCCAAGTCCAGAGGGGGCACCAGTCCGTGACAGGGCACAGTCACACTCACTCACTCCCTCACACCTCGCCAGCTTTGACCCTCCAGGTAACCTCACATGCATGTCTTTTAGATGTAGAAGTAGAGTTTAGTATTTGGAGGAAATTCGTGCAGACAGATGGGAAAACGTGCCAACTCCACACAGACAGCTGGAATTCTAGTGCTGACTACTTGGACTGTGAAGACCACTGCCACTGTGCCACTCAAAGTTAACTACAGAAGTTATTATTTTAATACGGTAAAATCAGCTGACACAGACGGACTGTGAACACGTTGCTGCCATGCTCCTCAGTCTAGTTTTGAATTTATTGAGCATCTTTCCCAGTGAACACAATCAAAATGTCAAGATAGCAGAGTGATTCCCAGTCAATGCCTGCAGCCACATTCACCCCTTTTCCTTTCTCAGATTCGGGATTGCCTTTAAGGGGATTGTCAGGGGTCTGACTTTCGCTTTTATCTTCCAGTTTGAAGCCTGGCCCTTATTTATACCAGAAAATCAATGACCTCGCACCCTGGGCCCATGTAATTTTTGACCTGTTTGGATTTTCCCAGTAAGCACACACTTGCTGATCGTGTGTGGATGTGGAAGGCGCTCAGTCTGAGCTGGGATGCTCATCTTTAGCAGACAGCCAGGCTAATAAAATACCTGTGGGTGGAAGGGAGGAGAAAAGAAAGCTAATGGGATTTCTTCAGTGTCCCGGGAGTCTGGCCAAGCCTTGAGCTGATGAATGTTGAGAGCTGCTCTGAGATTTCAGAGGCCATCCCACTTATTCTGTAAATGCCATCCCACTGGCCCTCTTTACTGCACAGTCAGAAGTAAAAAAAAAATCTTTGGGGAAACAGAGAGACATCATAAAAACTGGCACAAAGTGCACTGCTGTCCACTGAATATTGAATTTTGTAATCCTTTAGCAAAACACAGAGACTTTTCAGCAAAAGAGAGGTGCAGGTATTGCCTCTGTGGGGTCTGCACTTTGACCCCAAGCTCTCATGCATTTTCTCCGGTTGTTCCATTTTCTGTCATCATCCCAAGGGAATGTAACTGAGAAATCTAAGCTGGCCTGGTATGCACCTCCAAATTGCTTTTCTTTGTACAGCACCTTTCACCTTTCACAAGGTCCGATGGCAGGGAGGAGTGAATTCATCACACAGGCATTCTCTTTTGTAACGTGTTTCCTAGAAAGCATCTATCTATCTATCTATCTATATATATATATACACAGTAATCCCTCCTCGATCGCAGGGGTTGCGTTCCAGACCCCCCCGCGATGGGTGAAAATCCGCGAAGTAGAAACCATATGTTTGTGTAGTTATTTTTATATATTTTAAGCCCTTATAAACTTTCCCACCCTGTTAACATTATTAGAGCCCTCTAGACATGAAATAACACCCTTTAGTCAAACGTTTAAACTGTGCTCCATGACAAGACAGAGATGACAGTTCTTTCTCACAATTAAAAGAATGCAAACATATCTTATCTTCAAAGGAGCGCCATCAGGAGCAGAGAATGTCAGAGAGAGCGCGCTCGCTAAGAAAAGCAAACAATCAAAAAATCAATACGTGCTTTTAAGTATACAGAAGCACCGCGATAAAGAGACATTTTTTAGAGAAGCGTCCGTATCTTCTAGGCAAACAGCCTCTGTGCAAACAGCCCCTCTGCTCACACCCCCTCCGTCAGGCAGAGAGAGTGAGAAAGATAGAGAGAAGCAAACAATCTCAAGCACCACGGGAAGCATATCTTATGTCATTGAGGAGTTTTATTTAATACGTAATACGTGCTCTGATTGGGTAGCTTCTAAGCCATCCGCCAATAGCTTCCCTTGTATGAAATCAACTGGGCAAACAAACTGAGGAAGCATGTACCATAAATTAAAAGACCCATTGTCTGCAGAAAGCGGCGAACCAGCGAAAAATCAGTGATATATATTTAGATGTGCTTACATTTAAAATCCGAGATAGAGTGAAGCCGCGAAAGTCGAAGCGCGATATAGCGAGGGATTACTGTATGTATATATATAAAAATGTAGTTGCCAGGTGCAGGAATGACTGGTCAAACAAAAAGGAAAAGCTGGAACACCAACTGGGTATTCCTGTTTAATATGTTAATCCAAACAAAAAGTCAGGCCTTTAGTTTTAGGAGCTCTGTCCAGCATGTCACACTTAGTGGAAAAATGATGCCTCCTTCTGAGCAGGTGAACTTCTTATAATGCACAAACTGTAGGGGCGGGGCTAAATGTCCTCACTGGGCGGTTTCTTGATGCTGCAGGGATGGAAGAAAAAGAGAATGTTAGTGATAGCGAACTTTCACACCTCGATTGAGCCCATGAGGGGCTCCTCCGACACCCATGCACAACAATATACGCATATATATATATATATATATATATATATATATATATATATATATATATATAGTGAAAGAACCAGCCTCAACACACACAAAAAAGGTTTGGGGCAACCACCTATATATTATCCCTGGTTGCAAAAGGGTTATGAAAATCACACTAATGTGCATAGTTTGGAGTCCAAGAGGGAACTGAGGTACATGGAAGTTGGCTGGTCTTTTAAGGCAGGGAACTGGAAGTGATGTCATCGAGATCTGGAACTGGAAGTGATGTCATTCTTTGGGCCAGAACTGGAAGGGCTGAATCAGGCAGAATTTCCTGTATTTGGTCTGCAGAAATAACAGAGGAAGGTTTAGTGCACCCCGCCACCCCCTGGCCTAACGTGGAATTACGTTCATTTGGTCCATTCAGCTTCCACCTATGCGCACGTGTGTTACTATATGCAGTATATATATATATATATATATATATATATATATATATATATATATATATATATATATATATATATACTGTATTAGGGCTGGGAATTGATTAAAAAATTAACTAATTAATCGCAATAAATCTATGCAAGTTATTGCGATTAATCATATCTGGCATTTAAACATAATTTTATAATTTTAATACATAAATCATGAAGAAAATACACACTGAATCACAAAATAATTGTAGAATCAACACAAAGGAATTAGAAAATAATAATGGCTTAGTTTAACCTTTCACAATGACCTTAAACCTGAACCTTTAACAAAATACCACTTGAGCAAATACAACCTGAATTTGAAGGCCTTCATAAAAGGCAATTTGAAAAGAAGGCAAAAAGAAAACAAGGCCAATGTATTAATTCTCAAAATTGGTATAGCATATGAGACACAGACATGCCAAAGTAAAAAATGACTGAAATGACTGCTGTCTTTGAATGCACTTGTAAAGATTGATTTACTGTAATAGGAAGAAAACGCATCTCTTAAATGGGCATACATTAAAACTTGTGTTAAAACTCCGCAAATACTGTTCATCATCATCAATGATTGCGTCTGTCAATGGAAATCTCTGAGCTGCTTTTTTTGCTGCCCCATTTTAGACAGTTTAGCACATCTAAGAGATTTTGTAGTTGGTAGAATCGTGGTTTGCGTGTGCCTTGGGATTTTTTGGGTTACAAAAAGTGTGCCACCACAGAAAAAAACACTAGAAGATACTGCTGTACCTACGCTTTTCCTCCTGGCACGCATAAAGGCTGCTGTCTCGCTTAAAAACTGGCACCGTGCGTTACCTGGATGGTTATGTTGCCTTCTTTGAATCAATTAGTGAAGATACTGCAAACTGGAATGATATATTAATATTCAATCACTGCAATAGAAAACCTAAATATTCCAAAATCTAAGAAATACTTTCACTGATTTGAATGATATTTGGTGACATTATAGAAAAAGAAAATTAGCCAACCTGTTTTTTTTTTTATTTCTCAATAATAATACTGTAGTGAGGGGGATATTCTAATGGGATGCATCCATATTCGACAGAGGCAGCCTTAGGGGTGTGCGGGGCCTAAGGCTGGCCAACCCCACACGGGGTCTGTTACGTCAAATGCTGTGACCAGTATGTGTGGACTGTGTAAACTTGTGCGCGAATTTAATAAAAATAATGTTAACATACACCGGATTTTCTAATTAAAGTATTTATCTACATTTTTGCAAGACAACACGCTGACTTTATCAAAATATAACGATGTAATCTATATAAAAAGTGCAATTCATAATTCATGACAGTGTGAAATGAGATGCGATGTCATGCGAACATTACTAGGGCCTCTTCTAGAAAAAGTACCCAAATTGCAAGTATACTCTGAGTCTCGATATGCAGGATGTCACAGTCGTAACTCACGTTGATGTCATGTCAGCCAGTTATCATTAGCAATGCATGTTTTTATGCATTAATATTTGAACTATGGAATTTGACCTTAAAGAAGGATTTTAAAAAGGTTCCTCTTAGAAGCATCTCAAATATATATATATATATATATATATATATATATATATATATATATATATATATATATATATATATTGGAGAATATAACTTTAAAAATCTGCTCGAACGGGACACGCGGACCTCAAAAGCGGGCCCCCTTATGCATGGGGCCCCTTTAGGCATGGGGCCTGGGGTGGTTGCCCCACTTGCTACCCCCACTTGCTACCCCCAAATAACTCTCTTGATATTCTGCACTGGGCTAAGATGGGGCTGGCCAGTTCATGCAAATGAAGGCTGCTGGCTGAAGTGATGGGCGGGGTAAACAAAGAGTGGCACTGACCAATAGGATAGATGGACGAGTTAAGATGGGGAGGTCTCCTGGACAGGAAAAAGAAATGTTATCACCATATGTGGAATGTAGAGTGACCCAAGAAGTGGAAGGAGGATGACGCTCAAGGAGGACGTGGTTAGCAAATGCACTAGAAAGCTTGAGTGTGGGTGCCCAATAGATGTATTTTTCATATTTTTGATTCTTGTTTTCTTCTTTTTCACATCTTCGCGCCCCCCCTTTTTGTTACTTTGCGCTCCCCTAGGGGGGCCCACCCCACAGTTTGGGAACCACTGCACTAAGGTGTCCCCCACAGCCAGAACTGAGAGGGGGTATTATTTCTTATCACCTGTTCTTTTCTATACAGTGCCTAATGTTCTCTTCTGTTCTGAGCCACACTCTTCATATAAAGGCCTTCCCTTGATTGTAAACATTTGAGACTCCATTGTCTTCTTTTCTCCACCCACCAAATAGTAACAACCATACATTTACAGGGATAAAAAAACAACCTCAAAATTCTAAATGTTCATTTCATTGCACGGGCTGCATAAATGTGCAGCCTGTAAATGTCATTGCTGCTTGAAAAAAAATTTAAATAAAACAAGACCATTATTGCTTGGTGATGGCTTTTGGAGTAGGTCCATATTAGTAACAGTATAAGCAAATGAAAATTATAATCATCTAATAATATTAATAATATATACCCAAAATTCCCATTATTCCTACTTATTATCCATTTCATTTCTAAAGAACACACTTTCCGGTAAAGTTATATTTTCCAATTACCATCAACAAAAGCCAAGTCACTAGGAAAATCAGCCCTTCATATATATGGCCGGAATGATCTACCTGGGATCAACTGTATGTAGTGAGTTCAAAACTAAGCAACTCTAGGGACCTAATAATATTTTCCCCCTGTAAGAAAACTACAAATATTGTCTACAGAACTGCCCTTACAGTAGTTAGTTTTATCATACTTCTGATACCTCCAACAGCACTATAACCGAGGCCCACTGAAATGTACCGGGCAAACTCAAGTAACACAGCGTTATAAAGTGGTGACTCATGGGGGTGACTCAAGGATTTGGCCCCCTTTGCTCAGGTATTTGCTCAGTAAAGCTTGTCCAGGAGTGATTTTGCGCCATGCTTGACCTCATTTTGGCTCATGCAGGTATTCTTAGTGGTGGACTCTTATTGTGGCCTGTGAAAAGATCTCACCAGGTAATGAGAATTTTTACAGGCAGTTGCCTAATTAAAGGCCTCATAAATGTTCACGTATTCTTTCCATCACTAATTGCTACCTACAAACGAAGGGAATTTCAATAAATAATTTCCACAATATTTTGAGCCTGCTTCCTTTAAATGTCAGGCTGAAGAATGAAATTATAATGAACTTCACTGCAGAAGAGGGTCAACGATGTGAAAACTTTGTTTTCCAGTGTGGCTCCAGTTTAATCTGACTGGCTTAAAAATGAATAAGGGATCTGCAGCAGGCTGATGGATTTTAAATTAGTGTCCTAATTAAATTAAGGACATTAATGAATCTTTAATTGCATTATTCTAATTAAAGAGTGACACTACGGTTAGGCAACTTTATGTAACAGATATCGAATTAGTAATAATGTTCCTTAGCACCGTGGCCCTGTTGGGCAAGTAAAATCAAATGTGATAAAAGTCTTGTTCTCATTCATTTATTCATTCCCTTCATTTATTTTGCACACAATCTACACTAATGAGACAAAACATTATGAACACCTGCCTAATATGCTGTTGCTCCTCTGTGTGCCATGCAAGACATGGACTTTGCAAGACCTCTGAAGATGTCCTAAGGTGTCTGGCACCAGAGTGCTTGCAGTTGATCTTCTGATCCCTGTAGGTTGTGAGGTTCAGCCACCACGGATCACACTTCTTATTCCAACACATCCCACAGATACTCAATTGAATTGGGATCCAAGGAATTTGGAGGTCTGGGCAACATTCTGAACTCTTCATCGTGCTCCTCAAACTATTTCCGAACAATTAATACAGGGTGGCAGGGCACATTATCCTGCTAAAAGATGCCACTTCCATCAGGGAATATCATTGTCGTGAAGGTGTACCTGGATTGCAACAATGTTTAGGTAGGTTGTGCGTGTCAAAATTAACGTCCACATCAATGCCCAGACCCAGGGTTTCAGCAGAATATTGCAAAAGCATCACACTCTCTCCATCAGCTTGTTTTCTTCTGACACTGCATCCTTGTACCCTCACTTCCTCAGATAAACAACTCATATGTATCCAGCCATTCACATGATGCAACAGAAAACAGGATTCATCGGACCAGGCAGCCTTCTTCTGTTTATCCAAAGTCCAATTCCAATGCTCAAGTACCCATTATAGCTGCTTCTGACATTGGACAGAAGGCCTCTTTCCTATTCTGTGATTTGCTTTTACTGTATATGCTCGCGTTTAAGTTCTCCCGCGTATAAGTCGGGGCTTGATTTTACCATATAATTTCTGGCATTTTATAATGTTGGTCATATTAGTCGAATTCGGAAAACTCTGCATTTTTTTATATATTGTGCCTATGTGACCACACGGTAATACCCAAACTATTCCAAAGTGACGTCTGCACTGATTTGTGTTTTTTGTATCTCACACCCTCATACACCTTTATCGTAAGAGCATCCCTTATCTACGATGGAGCGTTCAATCAGAAGAAAATATGAAGCTGGTTTCAAATTAAAAATCGAAGTAGCAAAAGAATTTGCCTGCAACAAAATTCGATGTGTCTGAGAAACTGGTGTGAGATTGGAGATATATCAAGAAGATATAAAAAAAAAAGGTGCTGCATTTTTGAACGGGCGTATAAGTCAGGGTCTGACTTTATGATAGGTTTTTCAGGTTTCAAGACCTGACTTATTTACAAGTATATACTGTAGTTATTTAGAGACGCATTTTTGTGTCTTTTGCAAAAAAGATATTTCTTTGAACTTTAAAAGCCAATTTCCTATTTTGGGCCTGTGTTGTCTAAAGCCTTTCTTGGGGTCAGGCTGCCTGGGGTTAGGCTTATCTTAAGGCAGACCAGTGAAGGTTTGGCCAGGTTTGTGGGTTTTTTGAAGGCTTCAAGCCCTTTTTGCTATTTTGAGTTAACTTAAGTTAGATTTCACAACACAAACTCTTTTGTTGACAAGTCATGCATTCATTCTTGTTACAGATAGGAAAAAATAGTTATGGACTTTGCCTTTGGTCCTGTTCGTGACTACAATATCTGCCTCCTGTTTTGGTTAGGTTTGTTTGCCTTTTTGATGTTTTAAAATTCAACTACGTTCACTGAATGCAGGCACAGAGCACTGTGAAAAGTTCACAGGTAGATAGAAATACACACCTCACAAATTATTAATTGAGTAATGAGTACTCATAAAGGTACAGATTTGTTTAAACAGACAGGCAGATGGAGCCCAGTAATATCTGACCATTAATTAATTGTTGAAATATGGCCACTTTACAACTTCGATAGAGAAACCAAACATCTGTTGTGTCTTTGGTCAGTCATAACAGACAGATTCACGCACAGTCAGAGTCCTAGAGACCCCGGTCACCTAGCTGCTCACCCCTACTGAGTAGCTGGGCCACCTAACCTTATGACAGAATCTTTGCATCTGATAATTCCAGTGGTCCCAGTATCACAGATGTCTTTCCATGGTCAGGAAAACAGCTTGCCAATGTCACCCAGTGGTACAACAGGACTCTGAGAAGAGGACGGTTGCTTATAGTTCATATTTATCATATTACAGTCAATTCTTGTGACACACGGCAGTTAAGCTGCTGAAAAACTCATTGGAAATGGAAACCGAGGATACTGAAGCAGTGATCCTATGGGAAAAATTGGGTTAGGCTCAAGTGGACCCTATTCACTATTGCTTCCCAGTACCATAAACACACAATTTCATGTACTGGAAATCAACTAAGCTCTTTACAATGAATTTGTGCTTAGGAGCACTTTCATTAATTTTTTGCTTTGCAGCCATTGTTAGCATTTCATAAATTTAACTGAAAAAAAGCACAAAACACTGGGAACAAATGGAATATTACAAGAAGAGACTTGTTAAAACAACAGAAGCTATGAGAATGAAGTCGTTAAGACACATCACAAAAGCAGACAGATAGGTACCAAGAACGGAGTTAAGAGGTGGACCATTCTGATATGCAGGACGAGTAGAAAGGACTCACAAGGCCGGGCATGGAGAGCGAAGAGGAGGTTAATTTAATTCAAGTCTTCTCAACACTCCACCAGAGGCTGTGAGGACCTCAATAAACCATTTAATCGTTATTAGGGATGGGCATTGTGTACTAAGGGCAGGAACTTAATCAATGCGAGCTTATGAACCGCACTTATTGGGAATTTTTTGCTCATGGGGAACAACTGCAGTCCCCGGTACCCACCATGAATGGAGTTGAATGGCTAACCCAAGCTTCTTGCTTCCGGGTAGACACATGTTGATCAGTTCATTGTAGCATGTGTTCAGGGGCATCACAAACCCATTCTTGCTCAATCTGACATGTCGCTGCTGCACGATAGGCTTGTTGGAATTTTTTTTCTACTGTGCCTGGTCCCGAACAGGCATGAGTAGGCCATGGGTGTCACGAAATGGGCTATACTTACATGGGAGAGGAAAAGCGAATCCGTGGGGACGGAATCTGAGGATAGCAAAGATTTACTGTGCTTATATTTTAATACAGAGAGACAACATACACTGCTAATCAGCGGCTCTGATCCTCAAGTAAATTAATTAAATAAAAATGACTGGAACAAGAGGGACACATTTGTCTGTGATTTGTTGATCAGTTCCCAAAATCTGCATGTCACAAACAATACAATACAGTTTACAGTTTATTTTTGTATAGCCCAAAATCACACAGGAAGTGCCGCAATGGGCTTTAACAGGCCCTGCCTCTTGACAGCCCCCCAGCCTTGACTCTCTAAGAAGACAAGGAAAAACTCCCAAAAAAAACTTTGCAGGGAAAAATGGAAGAAACCTCGGGAAAGGCAGTTCAAAGAGAGACCCCTTTCCAGGTAGGTTGGGCGTGCAGTGGGTGTCAAAAGAAGGGGGTCAATACAATACAATACAATACACAGAACAGAACAAATCCTCAATATAGCATAAAAATAAAAATTTTAGAAGTACGGAGCAGAATTTAACAGTAGATGATATCACATAATAAGATTTGGATATTTTTAGTGTCCTGGAGATCTCATCCATCAAGCTGCCTCCCCCATTTGGTCATTTCTTGGCTGAAACAGTGCTGGGCCAGCCAATCTGATGAAAGGACCCCTATTTCCCATGATTCCTGCGATCCTCCATCAGGGATGACTTTACCATAGGCAGGCAAACAACACACATGTACACCTGCCTACATCACTTTAGGAAACGATAAAACTGTGGTGGAGGTATTCAATGGTGAAATTGCCATCCATTTGTAATAATTTTTTTTGTATACTATGTTCAGTATAGAGAAAGTAAAAATGACCAAGCATTGATTAACTGAGCTTTGAAAATGTCTCCTTTGTTCATACTGTTCATTTGATGTTTCCAAGTTGAGCAGATAAAAGCACCTTTGAAATTAAAGATTAGATGATCCCTGTAAACGTCTCTAAATGAAGTTTCGTGATCTCCACTATCTTGATCTCTACACCCAAAATCGACATGTAATATTGAGGTCTTAACTTCATAAAATAAGCAAAGGTGTTAACTTAATGATCATTACCATACATATGTATGCTAATTAGCTCTAAATATGTAAATTGGAATTTATGGGTAATAGCATTTATTAATATGTTATCTGACTGTTTGGCTTTAATGTGTGAGCAGGGAATAGGATGACAGGAGCAGAGCGCATGACAGATTCGACACTTATTTATTATATCTACCTAAAGCGCATTTATCTTTCAGCTAGTTTATTTGACTTAATCTTAAAGGACTTGAGCAAGTAATTCCACTGTGACAGAGCAGAAAAGCAATTAAAAGGCAGAAATAAGTGGAGCTCCTCAATCACTGATAATTAAAGGCAGTGATATCACAGAGTTATGAGTTTGCTGGAGATCCAGCCCGTTAGCCTCAGTCTACAAATTACTTTGATTGCTTTGTGGTCCAATTGGGAGCAGGTTTCAAGTAAGTGCGGATATGGCAATTAAACTTTTCTACCTGCAATAAACATGATGAATGTTGTGGTGGTCATCTGCCCCAACAACTGCTAAATATTCTGGTTTTCTTTACTTAATTAGTGACTGACTAATGTTCCTGTAAGAGACAACGTGCAATTTCGGATCCTTGCTTTGTTCTTGTGTCATGCTTGGCTCTCTGTGAAAAAGGATGTTTCTTATGGCATTGACAAAAAGAACGATGAAGCCAGCCTAAATAGTGTCAAGCATGTGCTGCCGCGGTGAAAACAACTGGAAAATGCAACGCTTCCAGACGGAAAGGAAAAATAAGCAGACCTGATGGCAGAACAGAAAGTAATTTAGAGTGCACGTAGCTGATGAGACTCAGTAAGCTAAGCTAACAGATGTATTAATGGCTGAATTATCTGCCATAGCTTATATCACAGCACGATATTTGTCATTTTCTATAGCCACAGGAAGGCTTGTTTTATAGAACAGCACAGCTTTTACATTTAGCACTGAGAATTGTAATAATGTGTTGCTGATATAATAGCCCATCCATTCTTCCACTTGTTAAACAATTCAGATTCAGTACGGTAAGCATAAGGCATAAAGAAAACCTGGAAGGAAGGCCAGTCCTTCATACAACTCATTGCAGCTTGTGATTCACTGCATGGTAATTCATTTTATACAGTCATTAAGAAACCTTCTTAGTCCGCTACACAGTTGTGGAGAAAAATTCTTATATTATAACATAACATTCACAAACCCAGTTAAAATATGTCAGGGCCATGGAGAACTGGAGCTTATCCCAGCAGAACTGCATGCAAGGCAGGAACGCACCCTGGGTGGAGTGGCAATGCACTGCATGGCTCACTCAGTGCCACACCAGAACAGGGCCAGTTTACAATTATCAACGAACTTACCACACAAACCTTTGGAATTTAGGAGGAAAACCAGAATACCCAGAGAAAATTCTACAGAGACACAGAGAGAACATGCAAACTTTATGTAGACAGTGTCACACACATGCGCTTGCGAGAAAACTTCTGGGCTCATCTAAAGATAATTAGACTCCCAGCCAGGAGTTGGCGCTGTTGCCTAATGTTTTCTCTCTTCCTCCCTCTGCTGAAGCTGTCATTGACAATCACATCCCTAATGACATCACTTCCGTTTCCTGACCTCTACCTAAGCTAGAGAATGAAAATCACCTCTGCTGCCATCTTGAAGGCGGCGGACCAAAGATTCTCGTCTGAAAAGACATTTCTTGTTTCTCTTGTTTATATTTTAGATGGACAATAATTTGGGGTTCACAATGGTGCCCCAACCAACTCTTTATCTGTTTTCTTTGTCCTTTATTACAATAGACAGATGTACCTTCTCTGTAAGGGACAAAAGTGCAACTGCCCCCTAATGTTAACATTGAGCGATGGTAGGAAAAAGTCATAATGGTAAAATACTAAGTGAAAAGTCCAAACCAGATGT
The DNA here is from genome assembly GCF_016835505.1 of Polypterus senegalus. Taxonomy (NCBI): domain Eukaryota; kingdom Metazoa; phylum Chordata; class Cladistia; order Polypteriformes; family Polypteridae; genus Polypterus; species Polypterus senegalus. Next base: position 120,188,721 of record NC_053168.1, read on the forward strand.
GTTTGAGCCATTATGTGTCAACAGGCTACTAAAGGCTCGTTTATACTTCACGTTCAGAATGTGTACATGCACGCATCATGGCTTCCACGCATTCCCAGCGTTCATTTGACGTATCCTCTGAGCAGGTCCTCAGAAATTAACACGACGCGTGCGCAAGTTGCAGTACCAACAAAATGTGTGTTTAGGTGGGGGCTTAGTGTGCTAAAAGTTGGAATGTGACTTCAGAGTCTCCGTTTACTATCTACATGTGACAGAAAGCCGCTTTGTGGATCCTACGAGACCGATGTGCCTGCTTCGATGTTTGATGAATGGTTCAATGTGGTGAAGCAAAATGCTGACTTACAGATGCAGTTGTAGTGCTTTTATATTCAAGCTTCACATATTCCTGATCGTAATGACACGATATATTTTAAAAGTCTCACATACCATCTTTTGTGTCGTATTGTTTTTCTGGGGCTTCCTCCTGACCTGACAGCAGCGGCAAACAGAAATAGATCACCTTCATGATGAAATGCATTAAAGTATGTATGTTATATTTTACAGAGAAATCATTAATTTTGTTTAAATAATGAATACTGTTAATAGTTACATATTTTCCTGCTGGGTTTCCACACTGTGCTCCGGTTTCCTTCTAAAGATATGCAGATTTGGTGACACTAAAATGACACTAGTGTATGTGAGTGCTTATATTCACCTTGCGATGAGCTGATGCCCAGTCTAGGGATTGTTTCTGCCTTGTGCCCAATGCTTGCTGGAATGGACACATCCCTGTATTGATGGATTTAATCATTAAACATCCTTTTCAGAGATATTGATATAAGGTGTCATCGGTGTTCCAGGCAATTTACAACACAGCGAAGCCGAACCTGTTCTCACTGTGATAATATCTTGCACTGCCACCTGGTGGATTCCTCCAGATTTATGTAAAGTACGTGTGCAAGTATAAACAGTAAAACGCTTGCGTAGCAGGAGCGTCTGCTGGAGCATGCGTCACGTCGCATGAAGTATAAACCTGGCCTAAAGCGTCATTCAGACTATAAGTAAAAGTGACTCAAGTCCAATTTTTGTGTTTGAATGTTGAAATTAATTTTGCAAGAGATTCAAAGCCAATATGACTGTGTACTAATACCTATCCTGAATTAAAAAAAAAATAATCATTAATTCTTCAGACAGATGCATTGTAATAGACAACCAAGAGTACCCTGGTGAGCTGACATACTGACTACTGACATGAGTAAGCCAACAAATTTGTTAGATCATAGCAAGAGCTGAAAGATCTTTTATTAGATCTTTATTAATCCCAAGGGGAAATTCACATACTCCAGCAGCAGCATACTGATAAAGAACAATATTAAATTAAAGAGTGATAACAATGAAGGTATAACAGACAATAACTTTGTATAACGTTAAAGTTTACCCGCCCCAGGTGGAACTGAAGAGTTGCATAGTGTTGGGGGGAACGATCTCCTCAGTCTGTCAGTGGAGCAGATGAGAGACAACAACGTCTGTCTGGACGAATCTCTTGGTAAAAACCAAGGCACGATTTTACATAAACATATAGCAATTGGCCCATATTGGCAGGGTTTTTGCATTTTACATATGTATGGCATATGTAGGAAAAAAAATGCCCTTGCATAGCACTGTACACAAGGTTCTGAGAAGACAGCTCTCTGTTTAACCCACTCACCGAGTAGGTCGTTTATAGCGATGGTGACAGCTTAATCATAATCTGGTCATGCAGCTCCATAAATCATAAACATATTCATTAAATTTAGGGGTCTGAAATACACTTGCTAGACTAATAAACTGTATCTTAGTCAATGTATGGAAAGAAAGCAATATCACCATCCAAGCAATGCATGACGTCAGATAGTTTTTTATGTGAGATCTTTTTTAATGCGTCAGGAGTGAATCTGAAGAGTATTATAAATCAAGGCCTAGATGGTGATGAACAATGGAGGATTATATTTGTGGAGTTTTATTGCAAATTTTAAAGTACACTCATTTGAGAGATGCTTATACTTTGAATTAAATTAGCAATACATACATGCCTTAAAATGATAAAAAGTCCAATTTGATATCCAATACTCAGAATCCAGAGACAAAACAACAAAATACACTACAACCAGAAAATCAAGAATGTTACACACAAGGAACTGCAATCCACAATACTCCTACAGTGGCACCAATCCACAATACTCCTACAGTGGCACCCTGACATGCCTAATCTCTCCCAAAAAATATAAAGGTGGGCGCAGTCCCTCAGCATTGACATCATGATGGGTTGCCCTTTGGGTATAAAGACTATGAAGGTGGAGGACGGTCCCCTTATAGTGATATCATGGTGGGCTGTCCCTCGGGTTCCACCCATATAACACAAAAAATGTAGCTTGGAAGCACATACAGTGTATATCATACTGTTTTTTCTTGGTAGAGTATTATATTACTCTACTTTCCCCTTTTGTATTATTAATATGTAGCCTTTGTCAGAATGCCTCATATCTCATAGACTTACCACTGTTTATAAGGTAATGTACCATATAACTTCTCCCCACCTTCCCTTCTACATTTATAACCTCAGGCAATTAGGTGTAGTAAAAGACAAGCAGGAGTTAAGTTACAATTTAAATAATGTATTATTGATAATATTCATAAATAATAACAATATGTAAAGTACATTTGAATATTGGCAACCATATAACCATAACCATAAATGGTGACATGTAGTTTCAGGTGGCACACAGGCTTGTTAGTTACTTAAAATGTCTCCAGTTAAGTCATCATTTTTGGTCAGCTTTCTTCAAAACAGGCTGCATGCCTGTCTCAATATGGCTGCCGAACTGTGCTCTTCATTGTGTTGTCCTTTTCAGTTCATGGTGTGACATGGTCTTTCATCAGTTGGGTATGAGAGTGAGGTAAAGCAAGCAAATTTATGGGTTTTCTGTCTAACCCCTACAGCCAATAGAGTGTCATGGTACTTAAAGGCTTCTGGTACAAGCCAATTCCAAACAGCCATACTTCAGAACAGTGGGGCAGTCTGGCTTTCCTGTGGGGGTTGACTGAGAGACTTCAGCAGAGAAATAAACTTGTTTGAGGCACTTCACCCCAACCCTGTCGTAAAATTACCCAAAAAGGGGGGTAAGGGTTCTTAAACCATCAAACCATTGCTGCTATTATCAATAATGTAACACTAATATTACATTGCTTTGTCTAAGTTACAAATAAAGACATACAAAATATGTATCAAGTTATATGCAAAATTTCACATCACAACACATACATAATAATTAAACAATGTTTACATAAAACAACTTTAACAAAAATGATATAAAAATCAAATTAAAACATGAAAAACAACAAATGATAATAGAAATGACATAATACATAAACCAGGGAATAAACCCGATCTATAACATAACATACAGATTAAAGGCCAGTGTAATTGAGTTCATATTGGACAAAAGGCAAGCAGAGTTAAGCAGATATGGAGCCGGAAGCCAATTAAGTGAATTTTGGGTCAGGATTGTGGCAGCCGCACATTGAAATTGCTGTAATCTCTTAATACTGTGCACAAGACAACCATTGGAAAGAGTTCTAGAGTGGTCTGTACAAGCGGTAGCAAACACATGACAGAATATTTCTGCATTGGTAGGCTGGCAATGTTTCACAGTTGCATTTTCCTGAGCACACCAACAGATGTGTCTATTTGATCTCATTCCCTTATCAAACACTGGTGGTTAATAATGGTTCTCATCATTACACATTTAGTGTTTCACAACTGAGTTTTGATATTTACTCTCTCACAATGTACACAAACAAACATGTGCACCCACTCCATATAGTGAAACAGACAAAACAGGGGAATGAATGGATCATGTTTTTTTGTTTCACTGCATATTCCTTTTGTTATACACAATACAGTTAGACTCAGTCTCTCAGTTAATTGTTAGGAAAAGGATTCCCTGTAGCCCTGTCAGTATAGCAGGGGTCTTAATTTCTGCCTCCAAGGATGTGAATTGCTGCTGCCTGGCAGGGGCTAAAGTTCAGACAATCATCTGGGAAAAGAAGAAACATGTCCTGGATTGTAAAGAGAACTTAAAGATGGTACATTTTTAGCGTAATTGTATATGGGATGACAAGACTGTGCCATGGTTACTTCTTGCTGCCTCGCAAATCAGAATTTTGATGCCATGTCAGATGCTGTTTGATAGGAGTTTGCATGCTCTCCCTGCACCTGATTGGATTTTCTTCCAGGCCTTCCATTAGTGGACCCTGTGATGGACTGCTGCCCTATTCAGGTGCTGATGATATATGTGTTATGTTTTGTATATACAGTTATGTACAATTATGGCTTGCTGAGTTTATGCTTACACAGATACATACCTACAGTATATACTAAAGGTCAATTTCTGTCCATTCAGCCCAATTAAATGAAGCTTGCTTTCATTTTGTGATAATTCATTTGCATTGCTAAGCCTGATAGCCCACAATTTATCATGCATCAGTCAAACTATATATATATATATATATAGTTATCTGTGTGTCTCTGTGGATCAGCCTCTGAGCTCATCTGAACCAGTTACTTTCACCTTTTCTTCCTTCTAAAGTACAGAGAAGACACCCAGAGAGGGCAACTGACTCTGCCCCTTCCAGTTCCCTATCTATAAAGCCTGGACCTGCTGGAAGGAGGAGGTGGTTAGTTGTGAATAGACTACACTGTCAGATGGAGCTCCTGAACACCTGACAGACAGAATGAAAGAAAGAAAAAAGAAAGAAAGAAAGAAAGTGTGATAGAGAGAGAGAGAGAGAGAATTTCTGTTATTCAAGGAGGACACACTTTCCAACTTTGTTTTTTTGCTACTTACCTAGCCATGCATAGAGGCACTTTTCATTATATTTTATTGGACTAAATTAAATGGGGATGACCAAGTTGTCACCCTAACATTTATCTGTAGAACTTGCATTACCTTACTGGACCACATATATATATATATATATATATATATATATATATATATATATATATATATACAGAACTGTGCAAAAGTCATAAAAATATTTGTCTTCGATCGTTAATTTATGTTTTCTGGATTAGTGTGTCAATAGAAAAGTGCGTATTTAAGAGATCCAAACGTTTACCAAATTGCAAAGCAACACAATAAAATAAGATGACTGTCCTTAAAGAGAGAATTGAAAATGGTCATGGAGCTCTAAAAAACATGAGATCTTTGTATTATAGATGTATAGCCTCGGTGCTTGATTAAGCAAATCTAACAAACAGATCATAAAGAACAAGAACATCACGTGTAGGTTGAACCAAAGTGAAAATCTGAAAAAGAAAAAGCTGTGAAATTGGGCAAGCAGCAATCATACTGAAAAGGTGTGGTTGTTGTAGATGTACTGGTTTAACCTGAAAATCTTACACCATGGAAAAATTGAGCTAATCGACAAGATACAAGTGGTCATCCTGAATCATCAAGGTCTCTCCCAAGCAGAAATTTTGTGGCATTCCCAGATGTTCAGTCCAAACTGTTTATTTCTGAAAATGACTTTAAACACACAGCCACAATCATAAAAATGCTATCTGCAAAGGATAGCAAGAACGAAATCCTGCAAAAGACTCGACATCATCGAGCCAGTGGAACTGGGGCAAGTTCTCCAAGAAGCTTTGAACAACCAACCAGGCGAGTACCTTCAGAAACTGCATGACTCAGTAGACCTAAAATAAGGAAAAGGGTGGTCACAACACCAAATGATACCAAATGTCATTTGTGTTTTGCTTGGTTTACTGTACTTTCTAGGAGGTTAATTGATTGCATTTCTACTTTTTGAGATTTTTTCAAAAGTGAATAAGACTTATTAAATTATTTATATATATATATATATATATATATATATATATATATATATATATATATATATATTTATTTCAGACAATGCCTGAACTGTGACTCCTTGGATGATAATCCAATATTGACCTTTCCTGGAAGCGATTCAAAGGCATTTGAAGGACAGGGGAGCACAAGACAGACGTTATTTGTTCCCCAAGCTCATTGTTGTGTTGTGTTCAGTTTTCTGTTGAGTTGCATGGCCTATTAATGGTTGGAGGAGACCAATAGGCTTACAGAGATACATTTTGCCTTCAGGAGGAGCTCTAACACTATAACCCCAGGAGATTTGAAGAGCAAGCTGAGCCCTGGAAGAGACTCCCAGATTGTTCTGGAAGAGCATTGTAGATGGGGCTTAAAAGGACCTTCTCAACACAGGCTTTGGGACAGCTTAGCAATTTGCTAAACAAACGAGCTTGATGAACTGAGTGGTCTCTTCTCACTTGTCAGATTTCTTATGTTTTATTAGGTGAGTTAGGAGTCAGAAGTAGAGAGATAGCATGAGTCCCCTATTGCAAGAAGTTGGAGAGGCCATTGGCATTAAAGAGAAGCTTTGTAAGAATGAAAGTGTTAGTCAAAAAGCCTGAAATAATGTACCACACAAGCACCTTCAAAAACTGCATGATAGTGAACCTTAAACAAGGAGAAAGGTGGGCACCCCAAACACTGATTTCATTCATTTGTAATTCTGTTTTCTGAACTTTCTAGGAAGTTTATTGTTCCTGAAGTGTGTTGCCACCAGGACCTCCACAACACAGCCTTTGGGGCAGCTTAGCTATTGGCTAAACAAAGGAGCTCGCTTGATCGAATGGTCTCCTCTCATTTGTCAAATCTCTTCTGTCCTTGTGTTCTACTAGCTGAATTTGGAATCGGTAGTTGAAAGATGTCAAGAATGGCCTGACAAGGAGGCTGAGAGGCCAGTGGTATCAAAGAGAACGCAAGTGAGAATGAGAATGTTACGAGTTTACTTACTGATGGGAAAATGGAGCAACCACACCATGGCTCCTTGAGGACCTGTCAGCTGTGACAGTAAAGCTCAGAGAGGCACAAGCGGTTTGTTGTTTTGTTTGTTTTCTGTTCCTTGGTATTTTTTCTGTTTTGCCTCCATTTGTATATACAGTACATGTTTTGTTAATAAGCACCTCTTTTTCCTTTTGTCTGGGCTATGATCTTTCTGTATTCACTTAGTAGACCCCTGTTAAAATGCTTTGTTTTGCTTTTGCCTTCTTACTATTTATAAAGTGGATTAGCTACAATGTGTGGTAAGTCCAGTATGGAAACCAAACAGAATTTAATATGAGCCGAAATGGCTGTTCTCCCGCTCTGTCACAGTAATCTTTGGCCTGTGGTACATTGAAATGAAGCTACAGGATGAATATATTCATTTGTGCCTTTATCAGTTTAAGACCTGATAAATGAAATGCCAGGATCTTCTATTCTAATAACATTTTTTCGTTTTGAAATGATACAATGCAACATGTATTTATCTAGCTCATGTTTTTTGTCCAATGTGATTTCCTAATCTCAGGTTTGGTAAAGTCATTTCAGTCAGTTTCTGCGTTTGACAGGCTGGCAGGTGGAGGGACTCGCTTGGAGTAATCTGTGAATGAACCTGTCATCCTATGGCTTACGGTCCTGGATTAGCTTCTGCCTTGTACCTGAGGTTGTTATGATAAGCTTTGGCTACCCATGACCCTACAAATTGGATTATGCAGCTTCTGGAAATGGATAGACAGATAAGTAGATAGGAAGTGATAAGCTTTGTTGGGCTGAATGGCCCGTTTTCATTTAAACTTTTCTCTTGTAGGCATACAGATTGGTGGTCTCACCAAGGTTAATTTAGTAAATATGATTGCCTTCATAGATGAAACCACTGGTTTCATGCAACACTGTATTAGAATAAATGGAATCAGAAAATAAATGAATAAATATTATACCAATCAGTTCCATTAGATTAGTAAAATTGCTAGTATTTCCTGCTTCATAGCTTCAAAGTCCTATCTTGGTTACTGTCTGTGTGGAGATTACTCGGTCTATATGTATATATGTGAGTTTTCCTCTGGGTAATCAAGGTTTCCTCCCAAATCCTAAAGGTTTTCAGGCTCTAAACTGGACTCATTTTAGAACATAAGAACAAAGAACAGGAAATTCAACCCTTTAAGTCAAGATCTGAATGTCCCTAAAGTCCTACTATCCACCACACTACTTTGTCATTTATTTTATGAGTCTTTGAGTGAAGAAAAGCTTTCTAACGTTTGAGCAAAGTCTGCTCTTATTATGTTTCCAACTGTGTGCCCACATTCTTGTTAAAGAGTTTATTTAAAATAACAGCTGTGATCCACTGTACTAATTCCTTTCATAATTTTAAACATTTCAATCAAGTCAACTCTTAATCTCTGTTTGCCTAAACTGAAAGGGTTCAGCTCCTCCAGTCTCTCCTTACAGACCATACCTCTTAGTCCCAGAATCTTTTCCCAGTTGCTTTTCTTGGACTTTCTTTAGCACCACTACGTCTATTTTTGTAACATGGAGACCAAAAATGTACACAGATACCCCGGTGAGGCTTCACCAGTGTGCTATGAAGCTTAAGCATAAGCTCCTTTGACTTGCACTCCACACTTTGTGATAAATAATCTAACATCTTGTTAGTCTTCTTGATTTCTTCTATACACTGACTTCATGTGGATAGCGTGCCACCCTCTCTGACCTCAGCATTACTAGGACTGCTCTCAAATAGTTTGAACCAGAGCTGGACTGACGTTTCCAATAAGTGGGAGCTTTCCCGGTGGCCTGGCCTTTCATTCAGAGCAGCCAGAGAAATAAACTAATGGTGAAATGATACAATGTTATTATACTGGAAAACGAGCAGCCATTATTGCTCTGTAGTGGGCACAAATCCTTTCGCTTTAACGCTGGAGGGTTTCATTTCTGGTTTCTGTTTGGATGGTTTCTTGTTTTTGTTCAATTCAAGTTTTGACTTTGCGTGCGTCTCGCGCTCTGACAGTTAAACAGGAGTGCAATGATGAGAGGTGCGTACGTCTGGTGATTTTGTGATTAATGTTATATATGAAGATTGTTTAAAAGTTTATAATATACGATTAATTATATTTGGATATTTTATGGGTTTTAGTATTTGTTACTGTGTATTTAGTTTTATTTTTGTTTCAAATTTTAATGAAGTGTAGCTTATGGTCACATTTGTAACATTTCTTTTTTATCCTTTTTCCCTCAGAGTGACTGAATAGGCTACACGAAATGTTTTATTTTATTTTTTTATTAATGAAACACGTATGTGAGTGGTATGATTTGTGTTTTTATATGTACCTGTTCTTTATTTCATGATGAGCTTATTAATGAATGTGTCTTGTTTTTGCTTTATTTTAACATTTTTAAAGTGTGTCTCTCTCGCTCTGACAGTTAAACCTTAGCGCTATGATGAGAGAGGGACTGAACAGGCTACACGAAATGTTTCGTAGTTTTTCGTTTACTAAGTCAGCCATTCCCTAAGTGTGTGCCACAGCGCCCTGGGGAGCCACAGCTTCCTCACAGATATGCAGCAAAATATTACAAATTTTTCATAATTTTATTTCTATTTTCGATTCAATGTGATAGGATATGTGACATTTGGCGGACCTGGTGCAAACCAGTAACTCACTTAGTAATAACTGCTTGCAGAAGCCTCTACAAATGGTTACTAGATGGCACTCTACAATAATAAAGCTTCTCGATTGTTTTAGTAGTTTGTGTTCATATATAAATAGCTGTGGGTTTTCGTCTTAGTGTTGAATTAGTTTTCGGCGATTGTATCAACTGTATATTGTTATGAATAAGTCAAGTGAAGTTTTTGAAGTATTTCTTCTCGTATGTATTTTTAAAAATGGATCGGTTTTTACTAAACAGTAATAAGCGTTGTGAGAGTGAAAATAAAGAGGGCACACCATCAACCAGTGGCAACATCAACCAGAGTGTGAAGAAGTGCAAATATTGAAAATATGATGACAGTTATTTGGACTTTGGTTTTTACGTTGACAGAATTCAATGGTGAAGAGAGGCCGCAGTGTGTAATGTGTACGAAAATTTTGGCACCAGAGTGCATGCTACCAAGTAAGTTGAAACGCCATTTAGAAACCAATCATCCCAGCATGGCTAGTAATTTCGTGACTACTTTACCAGAAAGTTAAGAGTTAAATCAACAAAAAGGTAGTTTTTATAAGCAGGCATCAATACCAAACAATGCATTGCTAGCATTTTACAAGATGGCATGTAGAATCGAGCTGACGTCTCTCATTCTGGCTGGCTGGTCCTCTTTGTTTCACCTCAATGCCGCGCTCTCACTCTTACTTTCCAAGCCTTTTTTCTTTTCTTTGCTTTTCGTCTCTTTTTTTTCCCTCTCCTTGTGTGCTGGCCCGTTCTTATATGGCACCATGGGCACAGCGTCTCAATCGCGCACCACAGGAAGCCGATTAAGCAATTGAGAACAATCGCACCCTCACGTGTAGGTACGACTCGCACCCAATTACTCCATCGACTCCCAGCAGCTGCACAATCGCACCCACGGAGACTGGCGCATGGATTATTTAAAAGCTGCCAATCTCTCATGGTCATGGTAGACCTGCTACACCGCAATCCCACTAATTATAATTAGTTGAATTTGTTCAATTACATTTTTTGTGATCTTAAATATGTGTTTTATTTATTTTTACTTAACCCTTTAATCAAAAATAATTATTGGCTATTTTGCCAATTAGAATTTGACTGTGGGGGTACACCTTGGGAAAAACCTGGATCCAGTAAGGGCATGGAGAATCGAAAAAGTTTGAGAATTACTGTACTAAGTGAATTGAAGTCTATTGAAGAAATTCAAAGCGGTCTTTTTTGACCTACACACATTTGTTTTGATATAAATATTATAGAACCACATGGTTTATTTATTTATGAAGTGTTGTTCCACACTTAATCAGAGGTTGTCTTGAGACTAATATTTAAGAGTGAAATGTGTGTGTAAAAACTGAATCTATTGTCTCCTCATTCATAAAAAATTCCAAGACAAAATGGTGTTTTTTGGTTCTTTTGTCTGTGCCTGTACAAGATAACTGATGTACTGTATATTGTGTGGCCGGGGTTAGACTTGGGATTCCCGGCCTGAATAAGCTTCCCAGTCTGGCCCTGGTTTGAACCCTATCTGAGAGATCCTTTAATGTATCCTGGAGGGGACAGATGTCCAATTTGCATCACTCAAGCACAGGGGTGCCCAAGGACCATTGCTTGGTCCTCTCTTCTTCTCTTTGTTGACACCTCATTAGATCCTATCATACAGTCCCATGGATTCACAAATCAGTGCTATGCTGATGATATTTGGCTGTACTTGCCATTCCCTCCTGGTGATCATATGGTATCTGCTAGAATCTTGGCAGAGGTCATTGCTGTCCCAGCCAGTCTGTCTGTCTGTATCTCTGTAAATCTTAAGTCATTATCACTAACACCTACTAAGACCGCACACAGCCTTTTGGTTGATGATCGATGACCAGCTATGATTTACTGACCACATTTCACCTGTCTCTTGTTCATACAGATTTGCTCTATACAACATCTGCAAGCGTTGGCCTACAGGACAGAGTATGCAACACAACTTCTGGCTCAGGCATTGGTGCTGTCATATCTGGACTACTGCACTTCCTTATTGGCAGGGGGTACCTGCATGTGCTGCTGACTCACTGCAGACGTATTCAAAACGCAGAAGTACCTCTTGTATTCAACCAAGTGAGATGGGTGCACATCACTCCTCTTTTCAGTTCACTTTGTGTAGCAGCACACATTAAGTTCACATCCTTGATACTTCCTTACAATGTAGTCAATGGAGGCACACATGAGGTCCTAAGCTTCTTCTTGCTCGCTCAAGTTTGCTAGTGAACAGCATCTGGTGGTATCATCAGGGCGTGACATCAAATCTCAACTCCCAACTCTTTTCACGTGTAGCTCCTAGATGGTGGAAACAGCTGCCCACCACCATCTGATCAGCTGACTCCCTCAATGTATTTGAGAAGACTTTTTGTTCTATAAATATTGTATTGGTTTTAATGTGTGGTTCTTAATAACTAAGATAAGGATAGGCTAACTAGTTTTACTTGTCTTACTGTTTGGTTTAAACCTCTTCATGAAATTTTTGATCTATTTTGTAACCATGATCTGCAACACTTGTTTTCAAAGCTGCCTCCATGTTGATGTTACTTGCTTATGCCTGACATCTCTTGTAAGTCACTTTGGATAAATGTGGCTACTTAAGTGAGTAAAAGTAAATGTAAATTAATTCACTTTGACTCCTAAATCCTTCTCATTAGGCAGAGCCAGTCAATCTATTAGGTGACGTAGGTGGCCGCCTAAGGTGCCGTCACCTGAGGGGCGATGCTAATGAGTTAAGGGGACACCGAGGGGTACTGTTTATGAAACTCAAGTGGTGCACACTATCAAAACCCCCAACCCTCCATCGTGTTATAGACACCATGGGGCGCATGCTCTGTACACTGCCTAGGACTCCATATGGGCTTTCACCAGCATTATCATAACGGGTCGTTTCAGGTTTCAGACCTCCCATTGTGCACTCAATTGTTTCCTATGTGTAATGCCTTAAATTTACATGACATTAAATATCATCTGCCACAAATCTGCTCAAGCCTGTGTGTTGTCCAAGTTCCTCTGTAACAATTTTGTTTATTCTACATAATCTGCCCTTCCACTTAGTTTGGTAAATTTGGTATATGAAGTAGTGAGGGCAAGCAAGTGAATGAGTGTGGCCATCAAGGATTGGTTCCTACCTTGTACCCCATACTGCTGTGAAAGGCTCCTGAAAAGCTTAACTGACTTAGGTGGGTTTGATATTGAATGGACAGATGGGTATTGCATTAGTCCCAGTCTTCTTGATTGCTTCTGTACACTGTCTTCATGTAGATAGTGATGAGTCTGCTTGCCATCCTCTCTGACCTTGGTGTCACTGGGGCTGCTCTCAAATAGTTTGAACCCTGCTAGGGAGATCCCACCATGTATCCTGGATAGGACAGACGTCTTACTTGCACCATTCAAGCACAAGAATGCAGGAGTGAAGTGATGTGGACAAAGCTACACCATATGTTAGACTGAATCAAGAACTGTATGGTCTTACTGTACTTATTTGCTATATTAATTAGAGTAATAGCCAATGTAAGGGAGATTATAGCAAAGAAACAAAAATAGAGAATAATGCAGAAATAAAGAAAAATGGGAAAACAGAATTATAGAACATCTAACCACAGAAAAATAATGCACAAAGTACACAACGTGTCATCCAAAAGAAAACTGGAAAAACAGACAGACTGGTATGGTTCCCTGTCCACTGTATTCATACCACTCCAATTAGTAAGTTGATTTAAATAAAAATATCCATTCAATAAATGAATGTAGGTGTAAAATAGGAAAAAATGCAGACATTGCACAACACACAAGCTTAAGTGAGCCTTTAAAATGGAAGCACGTATTGATTGTGACAGAATTTCAAATGCATGATCAAGGGAGCAGCACATATCACATTATAACTGATTTAATTGCAATATTCTCTAAGTAAATAAAAACCTGACATTTCCTTTTCATTGCAGGGGACAGAATTCTGAAGTGGAGGCAGGGCTCAAATGTCAAGGTAGAATAATTCCCCACGTGGCTTTGCCCTTGGAATTCAAAAGGTCATTCTGGCCCATGCCTCTCTAATGTCAAGAGGTCTTTAGCGATCAATGGCAACATACGTGATCAAAGATAAGTAGCACGTCTAAGACAGGCCTCTCGCTATTGTCTCTTTATTGTAGCCCCGACATGATTAGAATTAGTCTGGTAATGAGCTTTTTACCTGTGCAGTTCAAATATGGGATATATTATAAAACACCACTTTTACAGAAAGTCTTTTAATTTTTCCAAGTGCTAAATTCAATGACTTCACTTATTACCTTATTTTCCTGTGGCCTTAAATTGGTGTACATGGAATTCTGTAATGGAAGAAAGGTGACATGGTGGTACTGTGGCCTAACACCTTCCAGAATATGGAATTTAGATCAGGGCCCAGCCACACTTGGATTCGGTCAGTTCATCCCATTTTTCCCAGCCCCATTAAATAGGCTGGGAAGTGTGACAACTTCATCTTTGATCTCTTTTCATTTCCTGGTCTCAGTCCTCTCTTTATTTCTTATATTTGGCTCAGCAATCACAGTCATCACCTTATGATGATGGCGACTCAAACCCTAACCCTAAGCCTACCCTAACTCAAAACAGTGTCAAAAATATTTCTAAAATGAAAAGTAAATTTTAAAATTGCATTCAGCAACTTAACAAATTGGGAAATAACCATTAGGAAAAAAGGTGTAAGCAAGTGTTTATAAAATGCCATACATAACTGTAACAAACATTATCAAGCCCACTTAATCAAATTCAGGGGACAGGTTAATCAGTAACTCTTTGTACAGCCTGTGCCCTATCTGTATTGTTATTGGGGTAGTGTTGTCATCCTGTCACAAAAAGGACACAGGCCTCAAAAATTAAACTTTACATTGCAGGCCTGCATCCAACTTCTTAGGCCTCACCACCTGTAGCGGCCTGGCCCCAAACTTAGGATGCAGGCTTATGGCCTACACAATCTCAAAAAGAGACCAAAGGCTATTAAAGTCGTAAATATCAAAAACGAAGAAGGGGGAAACCAATGAAACCCTCTGGCCAAATGAAAACAACACAGTTCCTTAAATCTTGTAAGATTTATTGAAGGATTAAAAAGGATTTCAGAAATAAAGACAGGAGCAAAGCAAACAAATCAAATGATAATGAAACAATAACAGTCTATTGCCTGCACCGGACAGAACCAGCTTTAAGTGAATTGGGAGAAGTTGTGAAGTCAAAATTACAGATCAAAGGTCAAAACTGTGAAGACATGAAATGAATAAACAAAGAGTGAGATGTGAATTAAAGATCGAACTTGGGGTGCAGCGTAGGACTGTGTAGTCAAAAGGAAACTTGTAATCAGAGATGAATCGAGCAGACATTAAACAAAGCCAAAAAACTGGAATAAATGAATAAAGGTGGTCATTTAAGTCTTTTTAAAGAGGTGTCTGAAGTCTTAGATGATTGGGGATAATGCACACGCTGACATTTATACAGTTACATTGGTGGCACTAAGCATCACACAATCCCAATAGTCTTGCTTGTTATTTGCATAGCTAATGTAACAAAAATGACGGTACCCATAGGAAAACAATTATGGTGCCATGGGAGAACACTTTTCATGTTTCAACATCTTTTTAAACAGTTTAAATTCAGTGTTTGAAGTAAGCCGGTATGCACTGTTTACAGGGTATCAGCACTTGCGTACTGCCAGTATTTTCAAGCACACAGGCACGCTTCACGCATATCCAATCTGCCAATCCCACTCAGCATTCAAATATTAGTTTATTGCAGTGCTAGATTACGTCCTGTTTAAAATAAAAAAAATAAAAGTAACTAATGGATTCCTTTGTCTTCGAAACTCTTAAAAAGATGCTCAAAAAAGTTCAAGGAAAAGTGAGAAAAAAAAAGAAAGTTGACAGCTATATCACAACGAACGCTAACTTCAAAGTTTGGGAAATCCAAAGATCAATGAAAGTCAGGATCCCAGGTTGAATTCAGGAATGTAAGAAGTCAGGCTGTTCTGAAGTGAACCCCGTACATGACAGGCCTAGCTTAATAAAGTTGACATGTACAGTATAGTGGTCTGGGTCCAGGGATAGGCACTGACTCCCGTGACTCTGATCTGGATAAACAGGCCAGGAAAACAGTTGGCATATATATCAGAATTTTCAAATAGATTGTGTTCTAAAAGCACATGCATTGCTCCTAATTTTTTTTCAGCTGGACCCCATTGACCAAACAAAAAACTATCATAAAAAGGATGCAATGGAACATCCATGAAGAAGTGAACAAGTCCTTTGTCAAAGAAGTGCATTTTCAAGTGCAGATGTGGTCAGACGGAGTCCACTCACTTTGTCCTCCTGTATTAAAGTGTTGTTAGCATTGTTCATATTGCTCATTTATACAAGCTATTAATAGCTCTCTAATACAGTAGAACTCAACTAGCGCTACATAAGCATTTACGCTCAGTTAATTTCCCTACAGAATGCTGATTTAATTTCAGAGCACTAAACTGATTGTGATGCTGTGTTATTGTTGCGCGCCTTTATGCCATTTTCCTGATCTACCCGAGGGATGATAGCGCTGAATGAAACGGAGTGAAGTCCTTGAGATTTTAATGAAATCAAGTCATACCAATAAGAAAAGGTTCCATTAAAAAGCAGCCAGTAAGGCCTGCAGAGTATACTGCAAAAACGTCACTAGAAATCAAGGGGGCTTCTGCGGAACGTCTGCCATGGCTGCTGAGGTGCGCTCTTCTTGAGGCACAGATATTCATATCTTGTTTCTTTATTGTTGCTGTTTAAGTAATATTTTTCTATACAATGAAGCCAGTTTCAGTTATTCAAGAGAGACATGACAGTCTAATTATCAGCCGTTAACGCTCCATCTTCTCAGAAATGTTTATAATTAAGAAAGCTGTCTTTAATCAAGAAGTTACAGGGCTCTGAATGTAGGACCCCATGAGGAAATTCATTATATCAGAACACAATCTATTCATTTTCTTCATCAGCTTTATTCAATATTGGGCAATAGGGAGCTGGAGCCTGCTTCAGAACCCTTAGATAGAAGGCAGGAACAGAATCTCAAGACACACTTACACACTCACTCACACTTTTGGAGATGCTGCCAGCTCACAAACTCAGAAACTTGCGCATATATTTTCTAAATTCTTAAAATACCTTAAAGTGCTTTTTGGACACAACTAAAAGACGCAAACTTAAAAAAAACTTTTTCTGTCATTTAAATATTATTAATGGGATTTGTGTACTCGACTCTGACAGATTTTTCAGCCCATTTAACACATCCTGGAGCCGTCCTCTTGGAGTTGTGTGCTGAATTGACACCTACATCACAGAGACCATCACATAAAAATCACACAAGTACTTTTCCATTGCAGGCTTTTACAACTGGGTTTAGAAAATGGATGGGTGGACAGACATTAGAATGTGACTGATGCTTTACTGAAGTGTGCAATATTTACTTCATTGTCCTGCTGCATGGAGCTGCTAATATGGCAACACCAAAAAACTCTAATGGTCGAAACATTCCGTAACCTTGCACCAATTTACCATGCAAGTTCGGGTTTTAGTTAACCCAAGTTTTGCGTAAAAAAATGGCTTATGATTGTTTGCAAGAGTAGGCAAGTTTTACACATGAATACCCTGGATATTAAAAGGGGTCGGGTAACCATTGGATACGCAAAACTTTTTCATTGTTTCTTCTCTTATTTTCATGATATACATATATATATACACATACACACACACAGGTAATTGCAAGGAACGACTGTAAGCATCTCTCTCCTAGGAGGATTCGTTTTGCCGACTTGATTGTCTCGCTTGTGCATTAGTGGCAGGAGGAAAAGTAAAAGGGATACCATTTTGCCGATGTTAGCAGCTAAGCGACTTTGTCTTTCTTTGCCGGTTTCATTTTGTTGATGTGTTGGCCTCACTTGTGTTATTAGCGGCTAAGCGAGTTTTCTGTTTCCTCAGATGCGGAGCCCTTACCCCAACTCCACCTCTCACTTCCGGGCCGGACAGACACACACACTTCCACACGTAGACGTTTATATATAAGATAAGTAATGTAAAGTAGCAGCAGTCTCAATCTGTCCTTCATTTACAATGGAATCCCTATTGGGAAAAGGAACAGCATCCATTCATATACAATACATATTTGTTTATGTATGTTTTGGTACTTGCAAGCTCCAGGACCACTCCACTTGTTCTGGTCATGTAAAACTTTTGGGGGAGATGAGGATGTAATACAATTAGTAACTGCTTTTGCCGCTTTTAGATTGGAGGAAGAAAAAATTGGGAGAACTGTGACCTCACTTCGACCCCGTCACCCCATTTTCTAAAATCATTCAGTGTCCAAACCTTTATAGTAATAAAAGAAATCAGGAATGATATGAATCCATTTTTATGGCTCTGCATATCCTTTAACTTGGTGGGGAATCTGCAAAAAGCTGCTATACTGAGGACCAAATAAGGAGACAAGTGAGAAAGTTACACACAAGAAAATCTCAGGATGAGATGTCAGTCCTGGAGTTTTTAAGGCTTGTACTGACCAACTTTGTGGTGTCCTCTGTCACCTCTGTATTAGCCTTTGCTCAATACTTTGTCAATGCACCTATGGCAGCAATTCCAGCCTCAAGTCTTTTTGAATATGATGCCACAAGCTTGGCACACCTATCCTTGGCCAGTTTTGCCCATTCCTCTTTGCAGCACCTCTCAAGCTCCATCAGGTTGGATGGGAAGCGTTGGTGGACAGCCATTTTAAGATCTGTCCAGAGATGTTCAATTGGATTCAAGTCTGGGCTCTGTCTGGGCCACTCAGGGACATTCACAGAGTTGTCCTGAAGCCACTCCATTGATATCTTGCCTGTGTGCTTAGGGTCATTGTCCTGCTGAAAGATGAACCATCACCCCAGTCTGAGGTCAAGAGCGCTCTGGAGCAGGTTTTCATCCAGGATGTCTCTGTACACTGCTGCAGTCATCTTTCCCTTTATCCTGACTAGTTCCAGTTCCTGCTGCTGAAAAACATCCCCATAGCATGATGCTGCCACCACCATGCTTCACTGTAGGGATGGTATTGGCCTAATGATGAGTGGTGCCTGGTTTCCTCCAAATGTGATGTCTGGCATTCACACCAAAGAGTTCAATCTTTGTCTCATCAGACCAGAGAATTTTATTTCTCACGGTCTGAGTGTCCTTCAGGTGCATTTTGGCAAACTCCAGGCGGGCTGCCATGTGCCTTTTACTAAGGAGTGGCTTCCGTCTGGCCACTCTACCTTACAGGCCTGATTGGTGGATTGCTGCAGAGATGGTTGTCCTTCTGGAAGGTTCTTCTCATCCACAGAGGACCTCTAGAGCTCTGACAGAGTGACCATCGGGTTCTTGGTCACCTCCCTCACTAAGGCCCTTCTCCCCGATCGCTCAGTTTAGATGGCCGGCCAGCTCTAGGAAGGGTCCTGGTGGTTTCGAGGCCACAGTGCTCATTGGGACCTTCAAAGCAGCAGAAATTTTTCTGTAACCTTCCCCAGATTTGTGCCTCAAGACAATTCCTTTGACTTTATGCTTGGTTTGTGCTCTATAGACAGGTGTGTGCCTTTCCAAATCATGTCCAATCAACTGAATTTACCACAGGTGGACTCCAATTAAGCTGCAGAAACATCTCAAGGATGATCAGGGGAAACAGGATG
Organism: Polypterus senegalus; assembly: GCF_016835505.1. NCBI lineage: Eukaryota > Metazoa > Chordata > Cladistia > Polypteriformes > Polypteridae > Polypterus > Polypterus senegalus. The sequence continues at coordinate 120,207,984 of NC_053168.1, forward strand.
CACCTGAGCTCAATTTTGAGCTTCATGGCAAAGGCTGTGAATACTTATGTACATGTGCTTTCTCAATTTTTTCATTTTTAATAAACTTGCAAAAACCTCAAGTAAACTTTTTTCACGTTGTCATTATGGGGTGTTGAGTGTAGAATTCTGAGGAAAAAAATGAATTTAATCCATTTTGGAATAAGGCTGTAACATAACAAAATGTGGAAAAAGTGATGCACTATGAATACTTTCGGGATATATCCCCAACCAACCCCGACATAACATACAACCCCAAAAGTGTCTGGCGAAAAGTAATAATAAAAAGAAAAAGTGCAGCACAAAGTTAATATATAATACAAACCCTCCCTTGACCCCACACTGAACACGAACTCAATAAGACGCATGAAAGGACGAAACGCACATACAAGCCCAGAAGATTTAACAGAAAATGGATAATATTTGTGAGCCTGGGTCAGCTGGAAAAATAGTCCTACAGAAAGTATACAGATGAAAATGATGGCTTTCTCCTCTCCCCAAACAACAAGAAACAGTCTCACCGTGTTTATCTTCGGTACGTGGCGTGATCCAGAACCTCGGGTTTTGCAGTGCAAAGCTGCTGTTGTTTTTGAAAGTGGCAGGTAGACAAAGGTGTGAATGATTTGAAGCGGTGCTTTCTCCTGTTTCTGTAGCAGAATGGCAGTCTAGTAGAATGAGATGTTTTTTTTTTCTTTCTGTCTTTCTGTTTAAATAGCAAAATGATCAGAAGCAGGTGATGGAATTGGCAGGACCAATTATCATGCAGGGCCACGGTTCCACAGAGTTTTCCTTACCCCCATTGTTTCCAGGGGAGCATATTTACATAGACACACACATACCATATAAACAGGACAATGCTACGAAAGATGGGACTCAGCACAAAATACACTTACGAAGACATTAATCATGTAGCACCACTACAAGCAAACTATGATACTTAGCGTGATGAGAGAAGTTGCAAAATCAACCAGAATGTTTAAGCAAATTATAGAAAAAACCCCGCTCTAAATCAGTTAAGTAGTTCTCTCTGCGGAAATTCAGAATCATTTTCTTGGTCTTCATTGTGTTCACAACAAGGCAGTTCTTATTGTTCCAGTCACTGAAAGCTCCAGCCAGATCCCTATATTCCCCTTTCTGGTCAATCCTTATGTACGCCACCATTGGTATATAATCAGAGTATTTCTGAATGTGGCCAAAGTCTGACTTAAATTGAAAGTCTGCTGTATTATAATGTGAACAGAAATGGGACCAGAACAGTCCCACCATTGCACACTACCTTCCTGGAGATACAGTTCCCCAGTTTGACATACTGCAGTTGCCCAGTCCAGTAGTTATGAATCCAGGAGGTGAAGTTGGAATCCACTCCCATCCTCTCAAGTTTATCTTTAAGAATGGAGGGTTGGATGGTGTTTCCTTAGGAGGCATTGGCTCTCTTGGAAATGTGTTCTTTTGAAATTGCGGCATATTAAGTAACTAAACAATATAGTAATATAATAGAAAAGGCGATATCCCTCCCATCGTGATTACGGCGGTACAATAATCACATGAGAAAAATATACTTTAGCTTACATTTACTGACGTGGTTACAGATGGGAAGCATATGACAAAGACTTTATCCAGGTGGGAATCTGGATCAACACAGTCTGCCATTTTTCGTCCCCACGCTGGGAGTGTTTTCGGACTTTGCCGACACGTGCTACAAAGGGTCTGGCTGTTGTCCAAGCCTTTAAATAATGTCTGCTTCACTTGCTGGTCTTCTCTGGTTTCCACACAAGGGCGAGAAAGACGTAACCCCACCTCCAACAAGAATAGGACCCTGCTCACACTGCAGTTCTTAATCTCCCAACAAGGAAAGAAGATTTTGTGCTGACAGAGGACAGAAATACCCTATTCTGTGTTTAGGCTGACTATACAATCCTCCAGTTGTCTTTGGCTATCTAGTCTATGCTTGTCTAGCAATTCTAACTGCTGAGCCCCTGTGTGCCAAACTTAGCATGCACATGTGAATGAAACTCATAACAGTATTGTCCAGATATACTGACATAAATATTAAAAAAAAATGTATTATAACAGATGGTGTTGAATGCACTTGAAAAATCAAAAAACGTAATCCTCACATAACCCTCCGGTTCATCCAAAAAGGAGTGGGTCTGGGGTAGCATGTGGAGGATTGCATCCTCAACACCAATATGCTCCTTTTATGTAAACTGTAGAGGATCCAGTGGATTCTGAACTTGTTGTCTGAGGCAACGCAGAAGCAGCCACTCCAGTGTCTTCATGATGTGCAATGTGAGGGTCACCAATCTGTAGTCATTTATCTCAGTTGGCCACCCAACTTTGGGAACCGACACAAGACATGATGGTTTCTACAGAGCTGGGACCCTCCGACATTTGATGACTCAGAATCAAGACACACTCAAACTGGATTGGTCTTATCAGAGTGGGTCATCGGCTATAGGGGTGGCCTGTTGAACTGGCGGTATAATCCATACAATGGAGTTACCATGAATACAGTGCCCACAAACTGTGGGGAACATTGGCGGCTGCAAGGAAAAAAGGAAAGCCAGTGCTTTAAACTGTAAACGAGATCATTCTTGTCTGTCTGTTTGGTGTGTCATGTTTGTTCTATCACAACAAAGTGGAAAAAGAATAAAGATGGGCAGTTTTTACAGGTTGATTTGCAGGGTTCCATGCTGATTCACTGCCAAAAGAAGCAATTTAGTACATCCATGGCACAGCATGAGATTTGGAAGAATGTTATAAAAGTTGTAGGGAATTGTGTAAGCATTCACAACTCTAATTCCTAGTCATATAAATTCACATCTTCAGAAGCAACAAGATTCCAAAACTGTAGCCATTAATCCTGTGATGCTCTCCAACTAGAGGTGATATTAAGTCCTATGGTGTGATGCTGCTCTTAGTTAGCCACAGGATCCCTGCTGCTGACAGGCCTTAGGCTGTTGCCAGATGGCTTCTGAAACCTTTTCTCCCTTCCTTGCTGTTTCTTTGCTTTTATTAATTTTGCAGTGTGTGAATGTTTTAAAGGCAGCTTGCCAAATGCTGTTAGATATCTGGAAATGTTTACTCCCAAAAGCCCTCCAACTGATGTCGATCTTACTAAAGTTGCATGTAAATGATATTTAATTGTATCAGTGTGTGTATGTTGATGAATCCCAAATGCTGCTAAAGAACAAGATTGTGTGCGGCCTTTCCAATCAGCATAAATCAACACCCCATTAATGCCATGTAAAAACTGAAATGCACCGTCAAATGCCAGTAACAACAAAACTGCCCATGCGTAACTTGAAGCACTTCTGTAAGGATGTTAGATGGACTTTTTCGAAAAATCACATTTTATTCCCTGAACTTTCAAAATTAGATAAAATGCCAGAAAGTGGATAATATTACAATAGTGCAACACCAACTACCTCTTGCTAATTAAGTATTTAAGCACACATCAGTAATCCTCAGTTTTGAGAAATTCCCTTTGCCTGGTTGCCATCCTCTCAACAAATTCTTACTTCTTTCAGTCTTTGATGTTGTGAGCACTCTGCCTGTTTCCTGAGGTTGCTCCAAACACGTGACATCCATCATTGAATTTGGTTAAGTACATGAATGTACTCAATCAGGCTTAGTCAATGTAAAAGCACATTCCTGGATTGTCAAAGGAAAAACCTTTGGCTGAAAGTAAAAGGGGTACAATTCCGTGTTCCTTTATGTAATATCCTGCAATACTCCACAACCCTTGCTTAACTTCTACCAGTCTGCATGCTGTAGAAGGAAATGACATGGCATCTGGCATTCGGTGGAAAAAGTGTTTTGGAGCACTTAGTGGTTATGGCTGGTGGAAGGCTGGCAGATCCCATATCCATTTCTGGTCACTCCTTAAACATGAGCACCACTTGGAAGTTACTGTGATGGTTAAGGCATTTTATATATGTATTGTAGCTGTAGTCTTCTATTATTGTGTAGATTCTTTTATGGGAGTTTTGGGGTCATTTTGAATTATTTTATTTTTTATTCCCATCTCAACTCAGCAGGAAGCGTTCAGTGACCACGATTGTTTCATGAATTACATCATAATATACAGTAATATAAATATGGCAGCAGTTCTGTAGCACCTTCTTCCTCAGTTGGATAAAATCCTTAAACTTGTTATTAGCAATACGTACTTTCAAAGCAAGCAGGCGCTAATGTAAGATTTTGATCTGGTTTACTGAAATCGTTGTCTTTGACTACTAATCTTTGACTACTAAGTTTTTATAACTTCATTTTAATCTTAATTTAACTTAATCCTGATACTCTATATGTTTAATTTCCTCAAAATAACTATTCATGGTGGCTCTAAAATCGGTACTGACCCCTACTCTCTTTTCTGTTTCTTTTTTCGGTTTCTTTGTGGTGGTGGCCTGCGCCACCTCCACCTACTCAAAGCTTCATGATGCACCAACAATGATGGACGGATTAAAAGGCAGAAGTCTACGTGACCATCATCATCATCAAGCCCTTTCGTGAGAACCCTAAATCCCAAGAGGACTGTTTCATTTATGTTAGGTAGAATGCCCAGAGGGGACTGGGCGGTCTCATGGTCTGGAATCCCTACAGATTTTATTTTTTCTCCAGCCGTCTGGAGTTTTTTTGTTTTTTTTGTCACTCCTGGCCATTGAACCTTACTCTTATTCGATGTTAATTAATGTTGATTTATTTTGTTTTATAATTGTGTCTTTCATTTTTCTATTCTTTAATATGTAAAGCACTTTGAGCTACTGTTTGTATGAAAATGTGCTATATAAATAAATGTTGTTGTTGTTGTTGTTAATCTGACCATTTCTTGACCTCATGTTTTGGTTGCCTGATCATTTGTCTCTTTCAGTTAGGATCTCAGCGCACTTTATCACTGCAGTTCTCATCTCAGGCAAATCATCGCCTGGCTATTATTTTCCTTTCTCACAATAATCTTTGGACTACTAGGTTATAAAAACATTTAGAGATCTCTATATTGATAATTTACTTGAACAAATACATTTAACCCAAATAACATCTTGACTGCGGTGGGCTGGCACCCTGCCCGGGGTTTCTTTCCTGCCTTGCAGCCTGTGTTGGCTGGGATTGGCTCCAGCAGACCCCCATGACCGTGTAGTTAGGTTATAGAGGGTTGGATAATGGATGGATGTATGTATAACATCTTGATAAACATGTATATTGGCATGGGATGTCACAAACAATTTTTTCTGTAAATCGAGTTCTAAAATATTGGAAAACTGTTGGCTCTTCTGATCTTTACAGGGAGCCAAATGTAATCTTAATAATATTTAGTCCTACTTTTCATTGTTTTTTTGCATTTTTGTGTATTTTTGCACATTGTCTTGGTTTGCTCTTTAGGGACTAGTTTTTTATAGGCATTTGTCTTCATTTCATTTGTAAGTGCCAAGTGAGTTAATGCCCTACCAAATGCATGACACATTTGTGTTTAATTTCCAAATGCTCTGATCATGGCTTTACAATTTGTAATATGTTCATGCCCTATCATTAAAAGAGATCTGTTAGAATCAAATTTTTATTAATTTTAATTAATGTTTAATGTTGCTTTAGATATTTATATTATGCCAGGATGAAGGATAAATCTTGCCTCATTGGCAAGGGAAAGCCTCACTATTTTGGTGCTCATGAACCTGATTAGGTAGAATTATTTTATATAACTCCTTTCATGAGGCCAAGGTGGAGTGGTGGCTCTGATGCTAGGAATCTGTACCGGCAATCAGGAGGTTACAGGTTTGAACCCCATGAATGCCAGAAGTGATTCCACTCTGTTGGGCCCTTGAGCAAGGCCCTTAACCTGCAATTGATCTGTCCTGGGTATGATGTTCACCTGCATCCAGCCCTGCAGACAAGTCCTCCAACTTACAGGGAAAACTTGGGGGTTGGTGGCAGGATTGTCACTCAAACCACTGTAAAAAAAAAACTCACACTGTTCCATTCCATTTGAACTAGTGTGGTGCTGAGGTGTCACCCATTGCATGGCTGCACTCAGGTCCTAATTTGGCATCTTGAGGTGGTGCGGCAACGTCCAGAGTCAGTGCATGCTCCCAACACCCTCACTTCATAAGGACAAGTCAGCGTTTCATACATCAACACTAAAAGTTAATGTATTCTTACTATGTCAAATGCAGGTGGGTGAATAAACTTGCTAAGAGATGGAGGGCACAATGACACGTCTAAAAGTGCAATTCCAGATCCATGACTGCTGGACCACACAGCCTGGCATAATGGAAGACATGCAGATTTAGTGTTTTTTAATCTACTCACTTCTATTTAGCACCCTTTTTTCCAACACATAAGACTTTCATTTTGATACAGGCAAAAACGTTGTTTTTACAGGTCCTCATGCGTCAGTGCTGATCAGCTATGCTGATAGGTTTGTGAGCCCACATCATCATCATCTCAGAGCTTGAGTGCTGTCAAAGTGAAAACTCGAGGCACTGCCAACTCAAAGCAAAGTCACGCGCAGTGCGGAGGCGCAGAGGAGGACTCCTGACAAATTCAGCTTGGACTGTAAAGCGTGACCATGCAATGACATGTCTAGTGTGTCATCTTTTACAAACGGTCACACTGTCTTTGTGAACAAGAGTTTTCTGACTTGTTCCAACACACAAGCATACTAAGAGAAAGTTCTCTCAACAAACGTGTTAATAATTTGCTAGGTGTTGTTCCCTGGCTCATGTGAATTTTTATTTTATGTGTTATTTTTATATTTTGTATTTTGAATTATTTGGTATATTATTAATCATGGTTTGTCATTATGTATGAAATATTATTTTTTGTTTTGTTTTTAATATGCTTAGTTAAGTCTCCTTAAAATAGAGTGTGAAAGGGTGGAGCAACGGTGACATCAGCACTGAGGTACCGCCCACTGTCTGTATATTCAGGTGGAGGAAATGAGTCCCGCAGAGGTTCATTGAGCCTTGGAGTGTGAGGATTTTGCTTGATTTTCTGCTTTTTGTGAATTTTTGCTACTGTTTATTGGAATTGGATATTAGTTGTTTGCTTTGAATTGCCTTTTTAAGCAAATCCTTTTTATCCTTTTTTCCTTTTTCTAAATAAAGTCTTCATTTATAACGATTGTTCTTTGGTATTATCCTTTAAGCCAATCTATCCTCTTTAATAAAACCCCTGTGTGCGTCCAGGTGTCCGTGTGTGTGTGTCTTCTGGTGAAGTACGCATGCGCGGGGCTTGATGTGCAGGGCTCGGTGCGCTGCGCACGGCACCATGGAGACACACACACTGGAAGCTGGGCACACAGTGAATGGCGTAGCCGCGGCCGCGCATGATAAGCAAATAAAGGACAGCATTGCTGGGGAGAGTGCTGATTGGGTAGTCGCGGCTGCGCATAAAATCCGATGCTGGGGAGACGCCACACATACTACCAAGCGCATTTTATTAACTAACTATCTAACAACATCATCATAAGCAACATCTCCTGGAAGAACGGTCAGCTCAGCAAGTAAACATCAACAAAAGAAACGCTAAAAGACAAAGAAAAATACAAGCAAATAGTTCAATTAAAGAAAAAGAAGAAAAACGCTAAAAGAGAAAGACTCAGAAGAGCAAACCTTAAAAAAAGTTGACATTTACTTGCCAGAACCAGTATTCAGCCACGGTCAGTTATATGTTGCATTATCAAGAATTAGAAGTTTTCCAGATGTTGCTGTCAAGGTTGTAGATGGTCCTGAACAAAGCAAACTGTTGCCAAACTCAGACAGAATATTTACAAGAAATGTTGTCTATAATGAAATTTTATTGGAAAAATTTCATGAGATAAAAAAATAAAAACTTTTTCCTAAATATCTTCTTCAGATACTGTGTATTACAGATTGTTACAAAGTTTTACACTAAGGCAATATTAATTATACTTACTGTATTGTCATATATGCTTCTCTTTTATTTTTATTATTATTTTACTTTAGGCTTCAAAAATATTTTTAACAAAAAAAATTAAGACAACAAACAGAATGAGGTCAAGGTCCCTTGCCATTTAATATAGACTGTCCCTACTACTGTTTATGCACTACTGTTCTAGCGTCTGTTATTGTAACGGGCTTAATGTCTAGTATATATATAATTCACTAAGGGCACACAAAACAGTGAGCGCAAGCAAGACAGAGCCCCGCCTGCCAACTTTAAGACCATGAGATACGCTTGATAGAGCCCCGCCCACCAACTCTAACCCTCCTACCGCGTCATGGGATACGTACGACAGAGCCACGCACGCCAACTCTAACCCTCCTACCGCGTCATGAGATACGTACGACAGAGCCATGCACGCCAACTGTAACCGTCCTCCCGAGGCACGCAACAACTCACCAAACACAGCCTCAGTCGCTTTTGTCTGTGCAAAAGTCCACATGCACCTCTGAGCCACGTTGACTTTACACCGCATGCAAAACACAGAGCCCCGCCCGCCAACTCTAACTAAGGCCAAGCAAAACAGAGAGCGCACTCAAGACAGAGAGCTCCGCCCACCAACTCTAAGACCATGGGATACGCACGCATTTAGTGTATAAATGGATATAAATAATTGCATGTAAATGATTCGCCAAAATCTGCTGTATGTAAACGATACTGTTTAAAACATTATTGTTTTTTCATCAGAAAGCCCGGTTTTCACGTCTACCTGTGTTAGTTTAAATGGCACTTTTACCACTCGCAATAGGGTGGACGCGCTGGCTTATTGTGTCAACTGGGCAACACAGTGAATGCGGCGTCTATTTATACAGTATATGTCTATGCTTTCCATAGCCTGCTACAGGAAGGTACTCTCTTGACCATTGGCATTGGTTGTGCTCCTTGCTATTTTCGTTATACTGCGACGGTGGTTTCCTAAGCCTTTGTTATACTGAATTCCTTTCTTACCATTTTCTGTTCCTATTCTTACACCGCCGTATGCTATGGCGGGCTTCGGCTAGTGGTTTTATATTTCTCTCTCCTTTAAAGAGCTTTTTCATATGAAGATGTGGGATGTTTAACCTTGGGTCTGTGAAGGTCTTAAAGCCTGCCTGTTACGTTTGGAGCCAATCTACACACTTTTGATTTCCAGACAAAGTGAGTTCTGGCCTGGCTTAGGATATTTTGAGGCCTACACCCCCTTTCTCCATTTTATAACAAGTAAATCACAACAACATCACCACCCTTTGTCTTCTGATAACCACTCTCAAAGACTAGTATTGTTTCTTTGTATCAGTATACTGCTGCTGGATTATGTGAATTTCCCCTTGGGATTAATAAAGTATCTATCTATCTATCTAAAAATGAAAAAAATGGTGAGAGTTTGTTATTTAAATGCTTCTTGTGTTACTAGTGGGTTTTAGGTTCACACAAGCATCTCAAACAGCAGCAAATTTAACACTCCCCACTTCAGCTCTATGATATATGGAACTTGGGGGACCTCCTCAATGGCAACAACAGGCAGCTGAATAACCTGGACGTGTTCCTGAAGGTTACTAAGAAGTGTTCTCAGTTCTGGGTCTAAGAGCCTTTTCCAGGTATTACACTGATGGTGAACAGGACTCAACCAATGGGAGGACAGAATTGGGAGAGAACGGTCATCCATCCATGTCCTGAACTGATGCCAATTTTAAGGTCACAGGAAGCTGCAGCTTCACTCTGTGATGATTGAGTGTAGACATGAGGTTCCCATCCTGGCCATTACTAGATGTTGGTGGGAAAGACTATGACCCTGCAGCTCTTATTTAATTCTTTTAGGGCTAATTTGTTTATTTCCTTCTCTCCCAGGGCTGCATATTTTTCCTAAAAAAACTCAAAGCAATGGTTTCACACATAAATCAACATAAAATACTTATTTTTGACAAATGTTCAATATAGTGTACACAGAATATTTTCCTTTGCACATTCACTTTGCTCTCTTGCCTGATGTCAAAGCCATTCTCAATGGTGTTTACTCCATACTACTCACGCACACGCAAAAATTCAATGCGACTAACGGTCCTCCTAGCAAAGAGGGTCTACCTGTAATGCAATGCCGACTTTTGTCAGTGTTTACAGCCAATGATTGCCCTTTACCCCTCTGCCCTCAACCTCTGCTGTCGACATCCACCCTAAGAGTTAAACTGGATTATACAAGTTTGAAAATGCACAGATGGGTGCTGCAGTATTAAGAATTCATTGTAAGTATGATATGGTGTTTTCAGAGTTTTTAACCGAAAGATTTAATTTGTTTATTTTTCATTTTAACCTTCTTTACTGTCTAGTTAATACGATGTTTCCAGGATGCATCAAATGATCTCATTCATTGCAATGGTGGCACCACAGAGATGACATTATAAAAAAAACACAACTGTTGTATTGCTGTCAGGTGCTTTTCCCTGGCTTATATTTGTCTGTTTTTCTATTCCTGCTAAATGTAAATTATTATTTTTCATGTCTTTATGGCATTTCTGTTGGTTTCTTTTGTGATTATATAAGTGTGTACTGTCCTTTTCATATTTTTGAATATGTTTTTGTATTCCTTGTTCTTTTTTGGTGGATCCCCAGGAGGCGGGGCCACCCTGACATCACTGCTACTGGATTCTCCCTGCAGTAGCAGTATACTGAGTGTGATAAGAGTTTTTAATTCGTAAGTATTGCTATTCTCAAGGATTTGCGTTTTTTTCTTACTATTTTGCTGGTTGTTTTATTGGATTTCACTCCTTGATTGTGTTTTGGGACTTGTTTACTGTGAATTGCATTTCAGTCAACTTCTTTTTTGGATCTTTTGGTTATTTCTTGTATTAGTTTTCTATTTTACTAATAAATATTTTTTTTATAAATAATCTGCTCTAACTACAATCCAGAGGTTTGTGGTAATCCCCTCTCTTGTGTGGCATTTTAAATATTTTTGCACCATTTAAGCCTGTATCTTCACTTTGGGCCTTACTAGGTTGAAGCCCGCAGGGTGATTCTAGGAACAAGTTAGTTTGGAGTAAATCTCTTCTGGGCTGACCAGTGAAGATCCTGACCTGCTTTATGGTTATTTTTTGGAGGCCTCACACCATGTATGTGACTATATATCAGAACAATCTCTCATTTCCTCTACATTATTCCTCAGTGGATGAACACTTTCCTGTATGGCAGTTAACTTATTTTATTCATGTAAACTCACGCATTAGGTTTGTTTTCAATCCTGACTTTCATATTTCCTTCGACTCTCGAATATTGTTTTGCATTTTAATTTGTTTGAAGTTTGAACCCCCAGTTTTGACCCTATACTTTCAGTGATCACATCTCTGTTGTGGACAACAGATGGAAGGTAAGGGGACCAGAAGAATAAACATGTGTAAAAAACTAGCTGAGTTCGTAACATTTCCTGGGACCTCATGTATAAACAGTGCATACCCACAAAAATGTTGTGTAAGCCTGTTTCCACGTTCAAATTGCATTGTATAAAACCTAAACTTGGAGTAAAGCCACACACATTTCCATGGTAGCTTATACCCTGTCATACGCAAGTTTTCTGCTCGATTTTGCAGACTGGCGACAGTGCTACTGTTCCTGTGTGTTTACCCTTTCTTCTTTAGATCCACATCCCTGGCGCGGCTTTATAAATACACTGAAATTAACCGCATATTGTTAATTAGTTTAATGCATCTGATTGTAATTAACCCGTAACAATATAATGGTCCACAGAATGGCCAAACTATAACAAATACCATAACTGCTTTAGCGTTGTTACTCTCACTGCACCTTCTTTTTCTTCTTTCAGCTGCTCCCATTAGGGGTTGCGGGTAGCGGATCATCTTTTTCCATATTACTCTCACTGCACCACTCAGTGCAGCTGATCGGAAAGAGAATTATTGGTATACAGCATCAAGCACACGTTGCCTCAGCCATGCTTCCTATTTGAACTGCTTCTCATATGACAAACACTTCAAACTTTTCCTGTACGGACCTCGCGGTTCAGAAAGAGTTTCATTCCAAGAGCTCTAAACACAATCAATCAGTCCATCAAGTGCTCCTTGTAGATCCGTTTGTACTTTTAAGTACAATTACCTCACAGTAAACTTGCGATACAGTTATAATACACAACCTGAGCCACTTTACAAAGCGCTGTCACACACGTGCGAGTAGGGGACAACTACAGGGCTCGAGTAATTGTAATAAAACATCCGACCTGGGGGCGGCAGAGTGCGCTGACTGTCTTTCTCAGTTCCCTACAGATCTTTCCCGGGAAATCCTGCAAGGTTCCGGCGCCTCTGATGACATCACTTCTGAAGCCGGCCCCTTTGATGATGTCACTTCCGAAGCCGGCCCCTTTCATGACGTCACTTTATGAAACCGGCCCCTTTGATGACATCACTTCTGGTTCCAGCCCCTTTGATGACATCAGTTCCTCTCAAGACCTTTAAAGTCTCGATCTTAGGCTACTATAGCCAGTTCTGTTTTGGACTCTGTGATGTACACATCGTGTCTTTGATTCAACAAAACCCTTTTGCAGCCCCAAACCTTTATAATGTCTTGGATTTGTTATTATGACAGCGCGTATTTACATATGATGACGATATCATTTTTAAGTTGAAATGCAGCAAAATATGTTTATTAAATTATACAGATAAAACTTTAACTTCATTTAAATAATCTATATTTTTGATAATTAAACATGTGAGGACACTGTGTCGCTGTGGTAGCGAGGATCTGGCACTCCGTTCATAGATTGTTCCTGCCTCACGCTGTATGCTTGCTCGGACTGGTGTGACACTGGAAGGATAGAATAATTAAACATATACTACGAAAATATTTCAATGTTCCTTAAAAGTTTTGAGGAATCTGCGTTCTAAGCTTGCAGATGGCTTAACGTCTATTACAGAACTGATTGTGTGGCGGTTGGGTATTTCGAGAAAGAAAATTAAGGACAGGATGTAGGTTAGTACGTTTGAAAGAGACAGTACTGCTGCAATAAAGCATTTCACTGAAGGTCGCGCATGGTGCATCAAGCGTCTTGTGTTAGACTTGAACAACCACTGCACCACAGTGTTCCCATGTTTAATAACATGCTTTAACTCCTATCATCATGAACATTATATCACGTATACATGTCAGTATTTTAGATAGATACTTTATTAATCCCAAGGGGAAATTTTAATTATTCAGAGAGCTGTAATATCATGAATGTAATGGATTCTGTGCCCTGTCGGAAGAAGAGAAAGCCCAGCAGCATGTAGTGATTCACACACATAGAGCACCAATGGCGGAGCGTAGTGGGGGCGGCAAAGAATTACTGTATATTTTAGTCTTTTAAATTGAAATACCTAAATAAGGGGGTGGCGAAATTTTCCTCTGCCCTGGGCGGCTGACACCCACGCCACGCCACTGTAGAGCACATAAAAGATCAAATACAAAACAAAGCATTTAACGTGCTACTTTAGTTACGATGGCATTTGAGAAACTAGTAAATTAAACGATTTTAAGATGAAGTTTATGATGTTCTACTTTAATGACAAAATAAACTACGTGATTAAAGTGGAAATTTCAAGAATAAAGTTGACATTTTGTGCTTTTTTCCCCACTGTGTCCTTATTTTTCTCTGTACCCTAATAAGCTTTCATATGACACTCAGACGGTGAGCTACGACTCGCCTTTTCACGGGGACTTTGATATCTGGCAACTTTTTTTTTTATTTCGGGCACTGTGTGACTTTGTGAACATGAGCTTTCGAGTTTCACGCTATGTCACTCGATCAGCTTCCTTTTGTTGTTTATACCACTGTTTACGTTTTTCTTTGCCTCCACTTGGTATTTGCTGAAATTCTTCTATTTTCCCTCTTGTTTTTCCCATTGCCTTTTCACAGCACGCTGAGCTTAAGGGCTATTTATATTGATTTGCATATTCAAAGAGGGATAATTCTGGGAGGAGTCGGGGCGGGACAGCAGGCGCGTGCACTTGTGTTACTTTTCACGCTGACTGGGATTTATGTAGTGTAATAGCGTGGAAGCTGGCGTTCGTACAGATTTATGCATCTGGATTTTTTTGTGCGTAAGCACATTTCTGCTTTTGTGCTTACGCCATGTTATAGTGTGAATTCTACGCACAGCGTTATGCATGAGGCCCCTGGTCTTTTTGGTTACTCTTTGTTTACTCTGACATCTTGCCTGAAGAAGGGACCTGAGTTGCCTTGAAAGCTTGCATATTGTAATCTGTTCAGTTAGCCAGTAAAAGGTGTCATTTTGCTTGACTTCTCATTACATCCATAATGGCTAACACGGTGTAACACCCTAGTACTACTGGTCACTCACAATAATAGCTAAGACACACTAAGTGTCTCGTTACGACCTGCCAGCACTGGGCACAGAGCAGGGGCCTGCTGTGTAAGGGTTTGTCTCAGAGTGCATTCAAACTTTCATTTATTCCAAGCTAATTCATCTAACCTAAGAAATCTAAGGAAAGTTGATAAAGATGGAAGACACAAGGAGAGATATTAAACACAACATACGATAATCCCCAGCAGAGAGGTACCGGTGTGTCTTGTTTGTAAACCAGATGTGACGGCAGTGGTTCACTGCTATAGTCTGGCCAGCGTTGAGTACATAAAGTGTTGTTTTTTGGCAGATCTATAAACTTGAGTTGGACACCCCTGACCAAGAGGAACAAGCAAAGTCCATGAGTTGGGTTTCACACAAGGACCCTGAAGCTGTGAGGCAGCAGTGCTAACATTTTCACAGAATCTCCTTAATTCAATGCCAGCATCATTTACTTCATACGATGACAACGATGGACATGTTAGGATATGAATGAAATAACTTACGAAATTCTTACATAATACACTTGTAGCAAGCAGAGTCTTCAGTACCCAAAGACAGATGCACATTATGGCAATATGAACTGTTGAGAAATTCAGACAGAATCATTGCCTGTTCATTCCTTTTAGGCTCAGTCAGAATTTTTGCTCTGTTTGAGCTAAAAGAGCTTTCTGTGCCAGCTCTGGAATATTGCCATGGAATATTATCACAACCAATTGATTCCACCAGAATTAGTTTTTCATAAGCAGCCCAAATGAACATTAGGAGATTTAAAATTACCTACAATACGGTAATTAGTGCGTTTTAACAAACAGCTCCTTAATGACATGTTAAACTAAAATCTTTCCATGCAGAAATTAAAGGATATTGTTTCTAATTCTAATCCGGTGCGCTGATGATTATTTGGTTGCCTAATTTGCTGATAAATTAATCTTTTCACTTTGTACACAGTAATAACATCAGGTAAGTTGGCTTCAGTGCTTTTCATAAATCTTGGCAAATTTAAACCCTGAGATTCTTATATATACTGCAATCACCAGTTAACAGGCAGCAATAACCTGCATATCACGAGCAGTGGAGCTTCATCAGGAAACTGAGACTGTAATTTGAAGACAACGGCATGAAAACCACTCATGTCTGACCATGTCGGTTAGTTAAGTGCATTCTATTTGTGTGTTCAGCGTTTTGCTTATTTCCTGTTAGGGCAGTTACTAGAACATGACATGCTAGGAGTCAAATAACAACAAAAGAAAACTGGGAGATAAAAAATGAGAAAAAGGAAAGGCTGCTGTGCTCCTGTGCCACAGACGAAATGTCAAAAAGGGGTGCAAGCTGCAAATAACCACAGGACAGACGAACACTTTACCTGGGACTGACTTCACAGGGTTCACAGGGCAGCCTAGCCCCAAACTCACTTGGCAAACCTCTGGCCTGCACAGGCCCAAAAATAAGGCTAAATCTCGCTAAACTTCAAAATGTTTATGGAGGAGAGGGAAATCGTAAACCTCTGGTCTGAAGAGCAGCAAAAAGAAAGTTAGTATGTAAAGAATTTATTAAGGAATACAAAAAGAGAAATACAAAAGAGAAGGCAGAAAACAGGGAGAAAAAATAGTTTTTGCCCACAGCAAATGAGGACAAAGAGCAGCAAACCAAAAGCAGTACGTGACAAGCAGAGTTGGATTTAAAACTGGGAAATCTAACAAAGAAAGTGTTATGACATGCAGGGTATTGGAGGATCATTGTGAGGAAGGAAGCCAACCATGAGACGGTAAAAGTGAAGCAAGAATCATAGTAGAGGGAAAACCAGGTGGGCACTCTAGTAGAGCTTCAGTTTCTCTACTGAAGTGGGAGAACATGTAAGAAGGACGGCCATCTTTGAGAGCAAGCTGGGAAAAAAATTCTCCAGTCTGATGTGAGAAAAATGTAAACATTTAGGCAGAATTTCAAGTGTTCTGTTTGGTGAAGACCAGGCACTACTCATCAGCTGTTTATGGTGAAGCATGGTGGTGGCAGCATCTTGCCATAGGGGTGCTTCTCAGCAGTGTGGACAGGGAGAATGTTCAGAATTCGGGAACAACGACTGCAGCTAAATACAGAGAGGACCTTGAAGTAAACCTGCTCCAGAGTGCAGGCATCCTCAGACTTGGGTGAAGGTTTGCCTGTCAGCACAACAATGACCCATGACATTACAGCCAAGACAACACTTGAGTGACCTTGAAACACATCTCTGAGTGTCCTTTAGTGACCCAGCCAAAGTCCAGACTTTAAACTCCACAGAACATCTGTGGATGGACATGAAGATGGCAGCTTACAGACGCATCGCATCCAGTCTAACACAGCATGAGAAGCTCTGCCAGCATGAATGGGATATACTGTCCAAATCCAGGTGTGCCAAGCTGGGAATTGCGGCCAAAGGGGGCTTCTACAAAGTAATGCATACTTTTATGAATGAGACATTCCAGTTCTTGATTTTTTTTAAAAAATTGACAAACATTTCTAAAAAGAATGTTTTCACTTTGTCATTATGGGTTATTAAGTGTAGATTGATGGGCAGAAATGTCAAATGTACTCATTTATCATTAAATGTACAGCACAATAAAGTGTGCAGTAAGTGAAGGGGTCTGAATGCTTTTTGAATCCACTGTAACACTATTTGTGCCTGCAGTGACATCCTAGGTACCAGAAAAGCTTGACCCTGGTAAATGAAATGGTTATAGTATTCTGTTATCAGCTAGTGTGATGATCAGGAACTAAATTATGACTATGGGTGAAGCTGATTTTTAGATCACATAAATATGAAAGAGGCTATATAAAGTAGATATCTAGATATGAAAGATGGAAAATATTCCAGGTTTTCTCCGGGCACTCCGGTTTCCTCCCACAGTCCAAAGACATGCAGGTTAGGTGGATTGGTGATTCTAAATTGGCCCTAGTGTGTGCTTGGTGTGTGGGTGTGTTTGTGTGTGTCCTGCGGTGGGTTGGCACCCTGCCCAGGATTGGTTCCTGCCTTGTGCCCTGTGTTGGCTGGGATTGGCTCCAGCAGACCCCCGTGACCCTGTATTCGGATTCAGCGGGTTAGAAAATGGATGGATGGATGGATGGATGGAAAATAGATAGATAGATATAAAAAGGTACTATATCATTGATTGAAAAGGCACCATATAATAGAAAGATTGAAAGAAAGGAAAGGCACTATAGATAGATAGCATTGCTGGCAGCTATTTCTTGCTCTGGATGGGATGCCAGCTAATCACAAGGTACCCAACTCCTAATCGGCCATATTAGAGTCGCCGACCACCTCACCCGAACTCCTTGTAGACAGCGATCAGGTTGGGGTTTGAGCTGACGTCTCAGGTAGCAGCAATAACCCATGCACCAGTCATGCAAATTAATGATTTATGCAAATGTTTTAAACAAAGAAAAGACTGCAATGTTAATAGTTACGCATTTCTTTGAAGGCTGTATATTGTAATATTAAGTATTATCATTAGTCACAGATGTGTTCTGTTTAAAAAACAGCAAGCTGCTTCAGACCTTTGCAGTATTACTTTCTCCACTTTTGCATAACTTATGCAAATTCCAGAGATTTGATTGTGCCTGTCCAGGCGTTAACAGCACGGTCTGGAGAACACTCAACTGACTGAGTGAATAATCACAAAAAAAATAAAGATATTTCTAAAAGTAAACAGGTATCACATGCATTATGCATTACATGCCTGACTAATGAAATCTGTGGCCTAAGGTGCAGAAATCAAGGAAATTTCTCCAAAAAGCCAGACTATTGCAGCTTGCAACTCGTGGTTATTTTCAGCAAGATTGCAAATTAGCAATTAAGATGTGGGATACACAGAAATAGATTTTAACACGAATGATTTAAGTTAGAGATCACAAAGTGTGGAATCTGCAAAAAACAACAACAAAAGTCCATTGTAACATAATGTGATACTTCTGGAGGGGAGTGGGGTTTGAATTTTGCTATTGGACACACCGGTGGTCAAGTTCCTTCCTGGGGAACCCTGTTATGTTTATGTATATTTTCTGTTTTATTATTGTTTTGGTTAATTTTTGAATAATTGTTTTTTATGTTTTCATGTGATTTCTCTTATATTTATTTATTATTACTTATTAATGTATTTTCTTTAAAATATTTCTCTAATTACTTGTGTTTTGTGGCTGAAACCCTAGGAGGCAGGGCCACCCTGATGTCACTTCTGCTGGTTCCTCCCTCTGCCTTAATATTTAGGTTGGAGAGAAGGTCCCAGCAGTGGTTCATTGAATGTTGCTGGAGTTTCATTAAGGATTACTTCTCTTTGATATTTCTGGTTCTGGATTCTTCTCTTCATTTTTTTAAATATTGCTTATTGGATTTTCATTTTGGGATTTCTTGGCTTTGGTTTGCCTTTGTAGGCTAAATGTCTTTGCCCTATTTTTGCCCTTTTTAGTTGTGTTTACATATAATGTAGAAAGAATCTCCTGTAATGACTATCTATCCACATGAAACATCTCATCTCCCAGTGGAACATCCATCCACCCATTTTCCAACCCGCTATGTCCTAATGCAGGGCCACTGGGGTCTACTGGAGCCAATCCCAGCCAGCACAGGGCGCAAGGCAGGAAACAAACCCCGGGCAGGGCACTAGCCCACTGCAGGGCACGCACACACACACACACACACACCAAGCACAATTTAGGATCGCCAATGCAACTAACTTGCATGTCTTTGGACTGTGGGAGGAAACTGGAGCACAGGAAGAAACCCACACAGACAGGGGGAGAACATGCAAACTCCAGGCAGGGAGGACCCGGGAAGTGAACCCAACTGCGAGGCAGCAGCGCTACTACTGCGCCACTGTGCCGCCCTCCCAGTGGAACAATTCTGCTGAAATACAGCACACTTATTCTTCAGTGGAATTTGTCAGGACAATTCCATTTCTGTTGAAATATCTTGACTATAACACATTGTGCACATCTAAAAATTGTCAAAATCTCCCTTTGGAAAGCATTGTTGCATTGTAAAATCATCTGTCTTAAAATAGAGAAACAGACTTTAGCTACAAATTAGTTTATGGTTTTAATTTTACATAGAAGACAGTTACTTCACCTTGTATATTTTTTATATTTTTGCATTCATTCAATAACGAGTAAAATAAATATGTAAAAATGACGAAACAGCTGCTGTTCTGCCTGCTGAAGCAAAGATCACATTGCAGGACATTGGATGGGGTGGGGTCAGATGGGGGTGGGGTTGAATGACTGAGCATTACCATATAAGGAGGTTATAACGTTAGATGTGTGCTCTATTTATTTATTTATTTATTTATTTAATTC
The DNA here is from genome assembly GCF_016835505.1 of Polypterus senegalus. Taxonomy (NCBI): domain Eukaryota; kingdom Metazoa; phylum Chordata; class Cladistia; order Polypteriformes; family Polypteridae; genus Polypterus; species Polypterus senegalus. The sequence continues at coordinate 120,227,615 of NC_053168.1, forward strand.
ACTAGTAACCATATTTGTTATTTGTTCAATTTGCTAATGATGATATTCTTTATTTTTTTTTTATTATCGTACATGGTCCCAGAATGCATTGGTAGGTTTTACTATATGCTAACATTCTGTTTTAGCCTCCAGCCCATCCTGTGCTCCTCTCTGTGGCTGTGTGGCATCTTACATGACCCTCAGTCACAGCAGCTGATATCACCTGCTCTGGGAAATGACATGATGTTCATGTCCATAAAGGTAAAAAGTAAAAGCAACCTAACCCAAGGAGAAGTGTACAAAATACAGCTTGGTGTCACTTTATCTTACAGTGAATAAACATGTACTCAGTATTTACATTACTCCAACAAAAAAAAACTCCCAGATGCAGAATCTAAAGATTATTATAATTTAATACATCTCAGATGCTGTAATTTATCGGTAAATTACCATAATGATCCACTATTTGCCTCGTTAAGATGCAGCCAACAATTTCAGCCCAGATTTTAAATCTCTATTGCGTACTTCTTTGAAAAATGTGATGTTTATGGAATTCGAACTCCAAACTCCCAGAGGCCCTCCACATCCAACAACTACTACCAATTGTACAAGAATCTTTTTGTCACTTGAGTGACCACATGATACTGTAAAATGGGATTAAAAAACGTGTTTTTACTGAACACTACTAATACAAGTAATTACTTTCTATTATCACTGCTATTTCTGAATAGGGCTCACTGTTACAATAATATGTAATAAGCAAAATTGTGATAACAAAGTATCTAATGACGACCAGAACATTTTTAAAATGCCCAAACCAGCTAACCAAGTCTCCAAACACACCTAAGTTTTACACCATGCATACTTTTTTCCTGTTTTCTTGGCCTTCTTTTTTTTTTTGGTTATTTGAATAAATTATTTATAAAGATACTTTGTTTTGCATAATCTCATTTGGCCTTATGGTTCCACTCCCTACAGAGGCATTCTTTTCTGAATTTTGAACACTTTAAGTGTATTTTTGACCTTCTAAAGCATGCTCACTAATTTTTGGGCCTATGTGGACAAAAATGTGCCTGAATGAATTGGCGGCTTGCTGCCAGAGAAAAATTAAATGAATTTGACTGATTTTAGCACAAGGCTGTGGCATAGCAAAATGTAAAAAATGAGAAAGGATCCGAATAAAGGTCTGAAGGCACCTGTCTATTTCACTTGTCATTATTTGTCATAATTAGACTAGCGCAGTGTTTTTCAACCAGTGCGTTGTGGCACAGTAATGTACCGTGAGAGTTACCCAGGTGTGTCATGGAAATAATAGTGTAGCACACCCGGGTCTAAACGTGAGAGGGACAAGATCCTCAAGTAGTCAACACCTATCTGAGAAGGACGGGACTACCTGGAGAAGCTGGCATAAAAGCACCTCTGCAATCGCTATGTTGCAGACACAGATTGTAGAGCATTTCGGACACGTCTCCTGACTTCTAGAGTCCATCTTCCTGGGTGTGAGTTTGTCAGTGAGTCTCACAGTTTCCGATGTAAAGTGGGCAAATGAGTTGCCTCTGAGGCACAGAGGGGCAGGCGAAGGGACAAAGCAGCTGGGAGATGAGAGCAAAATGCTCACTAAGTGCCGTGTCTGTGAACGCTGATCTCCAAACTGCTTTTTATTGGCTTCTCTGGTAGTACTGACCTTCAGACTGTTGAGGACATGTATGAGATGTGACGTCTTCATCGTTATTAGAATAGTGGTGTGCTACCACCGAGAAAAGGGTTGCGAAACACTGGGATTGTGTAGTGGCAGTTCAGTGCAGAAGGTGAGGGCTGAAGGAGAGAGAGAGAGAGAGCTTGTTTTACATCATCAGAAACTGCTCCATTGCAGTGCTTTGTGGCAATCCTTGAGTACACAGTTAGACAAAATCTTCTGTTGCTCACAGCATAGAAAAGGTAGCTGCTTCTAAGGGCCTTTGTAATCCAGATTTTGTAGGTTTGCATCTGGCCACTGTGTAAATGTCCTAACTCTAACTTGTGTTGCGATTCCATGACATAACACTTGGCATAGTCGGCAGGATTTGCACTGTGAGCCGGTGGGGTGTAGTGGTGATATTCCGTTAAGAAAGGGGGCTGTGTTAGAGAGAGCTCAGCTGACATCACCAGGAAGCACTCCGCCTGCAGTCCCAAGGTGCCTAAGATTAGGAGAACTCTCATTACTCATTGGGGAGAAAATGGAGCATCTTCTGATGGCCTTTGTAATTTAAACGTCGCTGGTTCATGGCTGGCCACCCGCAGTTACCACATTTCAAATATCTGAACTGAGGAAGATCACGGTGTGATTCTATAATATAACACGTGGCATAGTCAGCAGGATTTGTTCTGTGGATAGGTGGAGTGTAGTGGTGATGTTCATGTTAAGGTGGGGGCTAAGTAAGAGAGATATCAACTAATATCACCAGGAAGCACTCTGTATGCAGTTCTCGAGTGCACAAGCATAGAAGAACTCCTATTGCTCACAGCATAGAAAACGGAGCTGCTTCTAATGGCATTCGTAATTTGCTGTCCACTAGCATTTACCACAATGCAAATGTCTGAACTAGGGTGGATCTGTGGTTTGATTCCATGATGTATAAGATACCGTTAAGAGAGCAAACTCCAAAGAAAAATAATAATTAAAAGGAAAACAACAAATGTAAGTTAAGTATTTAAAGATATTACTACATTTTCTGTAAATGTAAATCTCATCCTACACTGTGTGGCAGATGACTGGTGCTCATGCCCATTCGGGACACCTGGAGGATGGAAGGAACGAGAGTGGAGCAGTACCTCCCCTGGAATATGAGAAGGCAGCCACCCTGGTGGGTGTTGGGGCCACCGGAACAGAACTTGGAAGCTCAACCTTGTGGGGACCCGTGGGGGCATCTGGATGTCTCAGAAGCCATGGTATGCTTCAGGAAGGGTGAGTTTGAGCATTGTGCATTGTGTTGAAGAAGTAAATAAAAATGTTAACTTGTGTAAGTGTGCCTCTTGTGTCTGTCTGTGCCGGGTTAGGCACTGGTATAGCGCCATGTACTGTCACAACTGCTATTCTGAATGCAGAATCAAAGATGGAAAAGATACCACCTAATTAAAGAATATGATCAATTAGAGAGGAGCAAGCAGGAAACTGTTTAAAACAGTAAATATCAGTAACTCTTTTAAAAATGTTAGCTTATTAATCTTGGAACCTGCTAAAGGCAGTTCAACGGCATGGAGGGTGAAGCCTGTGGCAGCACCATTGGGAATAAGGCAAGAATAAACTATAGATGGGGCACAAATTATACCACACTTGGGCCAATTTAAAGTTATGTATCAAGTGTGCCTTTGGGATAAATGAGAAAAAAACAACACTCCACTCAAAGTGCCCCGGGTGGGAATTAAACCCAGGAATCTGGAGGTGTAAGGCAACAGTGCTAACAACCACACCACTCCTTGAGAGCAACTGCTGTGCTAGGAGAAGGGAACGGGCACCAAGTGATTACCTTACTGAGATGATAACGGCTGCATGATTTCACATATTAATTACAATTGTGGGAGCAGCTCAGCTCCACTCAGCAGACACAAAATTAAATAACCAGAAAGCGCAAGGATTTTCAGGGATGATTAATTTGTGAAGATTCAAGTTTAACTATAAGAACAAGTGGAGCTTTTCAAAATGGAATGAATAAAACACATAAAACCAGTGCATCTGCAACTGCCATTCCTCCCAAGTACATACAAATTAGTAAAAGAAAATATCTATCTCGCGAATGATTGGATGAAACGTAATCAGAAATGCTTAGTAACAGCAAAGAAACGGCTGATGTCTCACTTTAGTTAATTAAACACGAGAAAGTATATCGCTACACCCGCCCTTGAATTACACATTTTGCAAGGAGTGGATAAGAAATTTGATACGACTTCATGATTTATTTTTCAAGGATCACTCACAGAGTCAATCAATGAAAAAATTCCCACACTGATTATACAGTTTATCGCTTAATTAAAAAAGAATCGGCACTGTTTGACTAACTCATCATTCAGATGCTCAACTGGTGGTTATGGTCTTTCCACTCACAAAACTCCAAAATGGTGAAGCACCACAGGCTCAGGCAGCCCAGTCCCAAACACAAAAGGCAGGCGTAAAAATGTGGCAAAGGCTTTAGAGTCTCAAATATCTATTTATGAATTTATTGAATTTCTGTAAAAAGCCAGTTGCCTCATCTATCTATCCAAAGGAGAGGGGGAAAAACTGAAAACTATACAAAGTTCCTTTAATATTTAAATATTAGTTAAAAATGTAAAAAGATGCACAAAACACAAGACAGGAAGAAAGGCAAAAAACAGGCTTTGTCTCAAAAGGTAAAACCATAAAGCAAACAAATCTAACAGTGCTTTAATCTCCTTGGCGTTAACCCCAGGTATGACTCGGGCTCAGAAGTCTATGCTATTACGGTTAAGCCCGAGTCAAACGCTGGCTGATGTGTTATGATCAGCTTTACAGCAGTAAGCCCAAATAACGCTCAAGACTGTATTTTGCTGCCATGTAGTGAATGTGATAACATCAAGCTACAAAAAGCATTTCTTTGTGTTTTGCCCCTGTAAATCATAAACATTTCTATGAGTTTTATCACACTAAGGTAACTCATCAATATTCATGAGTGGGGTGAAGTCTTCAACCAAACAACAACAATGTATTTCTTTATAGCCCAAAATCACACAAGGAATGCTTAAATTGGGCTTTAACAGGTACTGTTATCTGACAGACCCCCCAGCCTTGACTCTCTAAGAAGACAAAACCACACAATGCCATGTAAATGAGAAGCTGTAAAGCCAGTTTTAGAACAAACTAAAAGTAAACTATAGGTTGAATCTAGTGATAATAATGATAATGCGAGTTGGTCATCAGACATTTAAATCGATGCAGGTGGTATTGACATTTCTGAAATTTCACTGTGGTTCAAGCAGCTTTGTGGCAAACAGGCAAAATAGCTGCAATCCAAGTAGAAAGACAGTGCATCAACTCTCAATGTTGGTGGCAGGGAAATATGGAAGTCACTAAGCCTTGTGCTGTGGTAGCCTACAATAACACAAGGGGCACATTGATCATGCGGATCCAGAACTGACATTATACCCTATCATGTGCAAGCAACTAAAAAAATATTATAAGAAAAGTGTTCAAAGAAACACACTTCTACTGTCCTGATTTCAACAACCGGCTGTACATTGGTGACTGTTTGAAAACATGTCACATGAAGGACATGTACTAAATCTGTGTCAGTACAGCAGTGGACACTAGACATCCATCCATCCATTATCCAACCCGCTATATCCTAACTACAGGGTCACGGGGGTCCACTGGAGCCAATCCCAGCCAACACAGGGCGCAAAGGCAGGGAACAAGTCCCGGACAGGTCCCCAGCCCACCGCACCACTAGACGTACTTTTCCAACTGTATTAATGCTAATGTTTTGATATTTACTTGTTTCTATAACACATAAAGTTTTTTCTTGTTGAAAAAAATTCTGTGTTTCTGACTCCTTTTTCCAGATTTTAACATAATGCTAAGGAAACTACACAAGTGCAGGGGTCAAAAGCCAATATATCCAAACAAGAAGTAGAAGCACAAACCAAGTACAGGCGTCAGTCTAGCACAGAAAAGGCTACAAGTCTAAAATGGATGACCAGAATGGAGCAGAAAGTCAAAACCAAAGACCCGTCCTATCGAATGTCATGCATCATGATTACAGAGCGACAAAAAATAATGACACTCTGGGGAAAAATGGCAATCAAAACTATGCAAAATGCTGTACTTTCTAATATCTGAAAAAGTATATATTATATAAATTAAAACCAAAATCAAATTTAATTCCTCAAAAGTTGGACACAAGCATGCAATAATGCGCATGTACAATTTTAACAAAACAAATTAAAAACAGGACACAATCGCAGAACTTGAGTAACACATGAAACCTCTCCTTTTATAGAGCGGGGCAGCTCCTCAGCTGCATCATCAGGGTGCTCTGCTTCCTTGGGCTCTACATACAGGAGGCAGGGCAGATAACACAGAAAGCTAATGCATCGACAATTAACATAATACAAAATTAACAAATAAACAGATAACGCTATATTAATAAAAATCTTACTATTACATTAATATAAAGACAAAACCAAACCAAAACCAGAATGAATAACAGAATATAAAAACTTATATTTAAATAACAAACAAAATGAGTAAATATAATAAGCAATAAACTTGAACCAGGGCAGTAAAAAAATCAATTGACTGATCATTTATCATTTAAACGGTCCACCAACTGACTGTTTTCCAAACCAATAAATCAATTTACCAGTTCAATAATCAAGCAAAAGCAGCATGGTTGCACAATGGTTAGCAGCGCTACCTCACTCGTTCAGTGTCACTTGTCTTTTTCTGTGGCACAGGGTTAAATATATTTGATAAAATATATTTGATTCACTGTCATGATATACTGTGTAATAAGAACAATAAAGATTCACAAAAAGACTTGGGGATGGCTACACCGTATACTTGAAAATATAAATAAACACATCCAAAACTGTACTGACTAACAGGTTGAAAGCTGTTCTATAAATATGGCTGAATGGAGGAAGAGGTGGAGTCAGAGAGGCTGGAACAGGAACTGAAGTGGCAGGAAGATGGATTCTGGGTTCCTGATATGATGTCATCAGAAGGTGTCGGAAGTGACATCAACAGGAGCAGGACTGGTGGTGATGTCATTGAGTGGCAGATTCTTCAGATGGTCTGCAGAGGGACTAAAGGAGAAAGGATCAGGTGACAGCGCCAACCCACCAATCCCTGGTCCAACAGGGAAATAACACTATTTGAGCCTGTAAACCGTCAACTATGCGCACGTGTGTGACAACTGTAATGCTCATTATTTTTTATGTGTTACCCCAACACTGCAATGCTGATTGTGCAACTGAGGATAGCACTGTGCGTTTACCTCCTCAACATAAATTTATCGTTTTCTGAAATACTGAGACAGAACCAGGAGGAGGAATAATATAATTACTCAAGCATTTGCCTCAAGAAATTCATCTTGAGGATGCTGAAATCTTGTGTGCAGCTAACACATGTGCAGACTACAAAATCCTTAACTGTAACTCAGTTAAGGATTTTCTTGGCCAAATAACTGGGTTACTCATGGAGAACTCTACCTCTGTTCCCCCGGTTTCTCTGCCAGGAATAAGAGTTTATACATGGCATTATACAAACCAAGTTTCTGCGAATTATCGCTGTGGCCTGGTGCAGGAATGACAGACTGGCAAATAATGATTTAGTGGGTCATTGTGGTGTTATGGGTCCAGAGCTCTTTCAGCAAAGTCCGTTTTTGAATAAATAATCAACGCACTCGCTGCAGCTTAGTGAGGGGGCGTGGTGGTCATAGCAAGCCACGGGGTGATCTACGGTGTGGACGTTTCTCACCTAGTGCACAGGTGAGGAACTGCCCACATCCGTGATTGTTCCCGTGGCTAATGTGCTGCAGCTGCTATGGCCCATCGCAATATAAAAAGAAGCGCAAGTCAGTTGGGAGACGGGAAATATAAAGAAAAAAGTAAAGGACGGAGGTTACAGGGAGCGAGGGAGCAAGTCGGTGCAAGAGAGAGAAAGAGAGACACATGAAGTGTGTAGGCGAGCGAACGAGCGCTAGTGGGCAGCTGCGAGGAAGCTGGGTGTTAGGCCGACACCAAGATGCTGAAGTCGCTCCCACTGAGCGATCAGGTAGCAGGAGTGACCAGGGAAAGGCGACTGGCCGCGGAAGGCCGGAAAGGCAGCGGGAGTCGGGAGGCTTGGTGGTGGATTACTGAACGTGAGCGTCCTGGCTGTTGTATGTGAACCAAGTCTCGGGACTGGGATGAGTGCCAGACCGAAGCCAGGGATCGGGAGGTCTCCAGACCCGTGGGGATGTGTTATGAAAAAGGGCAGCTGCAGAGAGCGTCTCGCCTGCTGCAAAGCCTAGTCAGGAGAAGCAGGTGAGACACTAGCATACAAAAGCACCAGACTTGTCATTGGTTTTTAGAGGACTGCTTCCAGTGTCATTTAAACCCCATTGATTTTAAAGGATTTTTTTTTCTATTGTTTTTACCTCCACGTTTTTCTTTTAATGGATTATTTATTTATGGAACTTTGAATGACTGCACTTTGTGAACACATTGTTTTTGTTTTGATCTTTTAAATAAAAGCACTCCGAAACAGCGATGGGACCATGGAGCCGAACCTGCATCATCACAGTCATCCTATTTAATGTGAGACAGAGATGAACAAAAACAATGCCCATCATGGCGTTAAACTGTCCGGATTTTGGGCTAAGGATAAGAACAGAATATAGAGCAAAGTTCTGCTTCGTAGTCACTTAAGGGAGATCGGTCTAGCTGCGTTTTCCTCTGGCAAAATGATGCCTTCTTCCGGGAGTCCGATGGCTTTATTCTCACAGGACTGGAAGAGGAGGAATCAGGTGCCCTCACAGGATGGTTTCTCAGTGTGCGTGGAGAGAAGGAGAAGACAGAGTTACCGGTTGAGCCCCCTCTTGGTCCGGCAGGTCATTACATACCTTGACAGAGTCCATTGAAGCGCATGTGAACACGCATTTAGAAACCAATTAAGGGCACAATTACGTCATCTGCATGAGCTGGACATGGATGGCCTATAACCCACCCCACAGCGTATAATGCCACAGATTTGCAACTGGAGTTGCCTAAACCACAACCTAAGCTGTGTGCCTAATTTGGACAAAAAAAATAACAAAAATACAAAAAAATTGAATGAGCATTTGCAGGCACTTTTGATAAATTGTACGTGCTGTGCAAAAGGACAGACAAATTAATAGATACTATAACATAATTCTGCCAAATGTGCCTTCTCCCACAGATGAAAAAAATCTGCTCGCTATGGCATCATTATAATTACAATAATCCTGAAAGAAAATTATGAGTATGAACAGACGGAAGCCTGTGCTTGACAAGTGAGGCATAAATCAAAATTTCAAAAAAAAAAAAAAAATCGAATATAAATAAATAAATGCAAGTGCCTGTGATGGCATCATCGCTAATCAGGCAGTATTTTTTTTGTCTCCAACTAGCAGATGTGTGCACTCCTCTGAGTGGGTGAGAGCAACAGGAGACGGCCAACTCGCAAGCCAAACATGGCAGCCTCATTCACGAGTGGGTGGAAAGGACATCTACAGGAGAGCTTTTTCATTTTTTTTGTGTGGTTTCCACCGTGATGTAAGTCCTTCTAAAGCATTGCACCATCACATACTTTTATAAAGTTTTCTGTTTATCCGTCAATGTGTTCCTGCCCACAATAAGCACATGTTTTTCATTTTTGTATTCTTTGAAACAAAACACCTCTTTGTGAAAGCCTTCTAACTGTAGGGTTGCTTGCTAGCAATGTCTCTTGCATTTTAAGTTGTTATTCTAAAAATGTATATGTATAATATTACTGAATTACTGTATTATGTGTTGCCTGTTGTATCTTCCACTGTTTTAAACAGCCAATCAGTCACTCAATTGATAAAGTCATTAGTCACTATGTTCTCCAGAAAACGGTGGAGTGCCATCGTCGGGTTGGTGATGAGGGAGATGCTACCTCAAGCAGACGAGATTAACATATCTTGGGGTCTTGTCCATGAGAGTGGGGAAGAAGGGAGAGGGAGATCGACAGATGGATCAGAGCAGCATCCACAGTTATGTAGATGTTGTATTGGTCAGTGGAGGTGAAGAGAGAGATGAGCCAGAAGACCAATCTCTTGATTTTCTAGTCGATGTTCATTCCTATCCTCATTATGATTACAAACTATGGGTAGTGACTGAGAGAAGTAGATCACGGGTATAGGCGGCAGAAATGAGTTTCCTTCATAGGGTATCTGGACTCAGCTATAGAGATAGGGTGCGGAGCATAGACATTCTGTAGGAGATTAAAGTAGAGCCGCTGCTCCTCTGCCTCAGAAGGAGCCAGCTGAGGTAGTTCAGGCATCTGATTAGGATTCCTCCTCTGGGCTGGTGTTTCAAGCATGTCCTACTGGGAGGAGACATTGGAGCAGACCCAAGACAAGCTGAGGAGACTGTATGGCTTGGGAATGCCTGGATATCCCCCTGGTGGAATTATAGGGGGTGGTGGGGAAAAGGTACATCTGGGCATCTTTAATTAGACTGCTGCCCCCCGTGACCCGTATCCTCATAAGGGCCATAAAATGATTGGATGGATGTACAGTATGCTCTCCTGTGTGCTGCCATAATAATCTGCAGTTCACAAAGTCCAGCACCTTTGGAAATTATTTTATTTTGTGGCTGTCTATTTGGCCAAGTGGCTCAGACCAGGTTAAGGTTAGGGTTAGGGGACCGGCTACCACTAGGGTGGAATTTCTGATTCCTGTCCCATCTATTGTGATTGTGAGAGCATTCATTTATCATTAGTGGTGATTTTTTTTTTTCAAATTTTGAAGGCACTTGTGGAGACACCTTCTAAAAGGGAGAGTGGCATGAGGAGTAAATAATTCCAGGAAACTGGAGGAGAGATTGAAGAAGCTGAACATTTTCAGTTTAAATACACAGAGATTAAAAGGTAACATGACTAAAGTGTTTAAAATTATGGTGGGAATTAGTAGAGTGGATCCCAGATTTTACACAAAGAGCTGTAGACACATGGAAATACATTACCAAGTAGTGTGATGGAGAGTAGGACTTTAGGGGTCTTTAGATCTTGACTTGATGTTATTTTGGGGAATCTAGATGAGAAAGGATGGAGGAGATTGCTGTTGGGCTGTTCTCATTATAACTGTTAAAAAGTTTTGATCTCCTAAATGGAGGCATGGAGAGAAAATAGGGTATCAAAGAGCCGAAAGACTCAATTTAAAAAAAAAAAAAACAATAAAATCGAGGAAATACAGGAAATTTCCAGTCATGGAAGAAGGCACTTTTTACCTTACAATAATACTAAAGAAAAACTGCTTAAAAATAGATGTATGGAGTTCTTTGATCTAAGGACAGGGTGCCTGAGACAGCACACCGCCATCTTTAAATAATGGTGATGGGATGCCTGTGTAAGATCACCTGACTAACAGAAAGGGACATTTGATACTAAGAAGCTGAAAACTACAAAAGGTAGCATCAGAAAAATTAAAAAAATGTAACTGTAAGAAATAATAATCTTCATAATAACAAAAAGGAGCCACAAGGACAAAACACATAATGGCTGAAATAATTGGCAGGATAAATTGTAATGATTTGGAGTCAGGTGGATTGGGGCATAGGTTACTTCTCCCTTAGCCTGCATCGTGTTATATTATCAAGGCCATTTATTTGAGCTCGAACTTGAAATTTGAATACACAAAATCACTTGTTTATCAAACCAAATAAGCAAATGTAAGAAATGAACAAACGCAGGACATAATTGTATCAAGAAAGAGAGGACAACTCAACAAACCTGCAGCCTGTCTTTGCCTGCTTTTCAAGGTGTCGAGGGCAGGTGGCGTAGCTTGCCCATTTATCTATCTCTAAATACCACAATGCACCTCCTTTAGTCACCTTCCACCTTTGGTCTCATATAGATCTATCTATCTATCTATTATATAGTGCCTTTCATATCTATCTATCTATCTATCTATCTATTATATAGTGCTTTTCATACCTGTCTATTATATAGTGCCTTTCATATCTATCTATAAAATCCAACGTCTGTCTGTCCTCTTTTCACGAGACAACTACTCAAATGATTTAGATTGTTTTTTTTTTCTATAATTTGCTTGAATATTCCAGTTGATTTTGTGACTCCCATCACACTAAGTATCATAGTTTGCTTACAGTACCGATTTTTTCGCGTAAATCCGAGACAGCGGCCTTGTGCTGAGAGGAGGGGGAAGCAGGACCTCAGGAGTGGGCAGGTCGGCATGGCCCTCCTCACTCACTTGCCAACCTCTGTTGGAGTGCACCTTGCCTCCATTTAGCTAGCGATACCTGTTTGTTCAACAGACATTATCATCTGCAGATTGTTAAGAAGTAACGTTTGCCGTTTTTGTGAGAGAGATCAGAGCAACGTGTGTTTTAGTGGGTAGCTGCTGATTGGCAGAGACATCATGGCCACATGCTTTTCTCCCCACTTAGGGGTTGCTCTCCCATCAGAACTGAACACGATCAGATACAGTGGCAAAGTCTGACGTTGGAGAGTACCTGCTTTCCACTTGGGCAGAATTACATTTGTTTTTTAATTTATTTTTAAAGTTTGTCCTGTTACACTACTACCTGGACAGAGCCACGGGGACAGCTAGTATACTATATAATATCACACTAAGGTCTGTCCCTCAGAGTAATCTGATTTGTCATTTTGGCTTTGTAGATAAAAACTGAACAAGGAAGTGCGAGTTTTAGACACATGAGGAGAGACAACATAGGAGACACGCTGAGAGAGACTCACCTTCAAGGACAGAAAGTATAAAATTGGACAGGAGGCAATAAAAATGCCTCAAAAATAACAAAAGTCCGAGGAGCAGGCTTTACAGGAATGCAGTCAAAAAAGGGGAGCACCGGTGAAGAAACACACTCAGAAAAAAGGGGCACACGTAGGGGGAGAGACAGCAAATATTTTTAAAATTATTCTGTGACCTTTCTTCGACAGATACTGTGGCTAGTAGACAGAGAGACAGATTGCACTTTATTTGTCCAAAGGAGAAATTTAACTTTTACAGAAGCTCAAGAAATCTAAAAATCTTATAACAAACAACAACAACGGATTTAGATTAGGTTTTTTCTATAATTTGTTTGAATATTCCATTGATTTTGCGACTTTCTCATCGTGCTAAGTATCATAGTTCACTGGCGGTACTGATTTATTAGCGCGAATCCGAGAGAGACTCATCGGGATGCAGGGTGGGAGGCAGGGCCCTCCTCACTCACACCTCTGCCTTGGGGCACAACCTTAACTCCGCTTAGTTAGCGAATGAGTGAACTACTTAATGGATTTACATCTTTTTTTTCTATAATTTGCTTGAACATTCCAGTTCATTTTGAGACTTCTCTCATTGCGCTAAGAATCATTGGTTACTTGCAGGAGGGATATATTCGCGCTAATCCTAGACAGAGGCTGTGGGCCAAGGGGAGGGGGAAAGAGTGACGTCAGGAGTAGAGAGCTGGGTGGGGCCCTCCTCACTATCCTGTTTCACTACTACATGGGCGAAGCCGCAGGGGATGGCTAGTAATTTATATAGGGTAGGTGAAAGGAAGATCGGAAAACAAAATATAAGGCACCCCGTTCAATTTTGTCTGAAGGATAAGTACAATTAGCATCAACAAGCTGAAAAAAACTTTTGGCCAAAACATCTGGGGCCTAATGTATAAAAGGTGCGTACGTACAGAAATGTTGCGTAAGAACTTTTCCACGTTCAAATCGCGATGTATAAAACCTACAGTACACTTGGCGTAAAGCCACGCACTTTTCCACGGTACCTCATACCTTGTCGTACACAAGTTCTCAGCTCGGTTTTGCAGACTGGCGGCACCCAGCGTCAAAGCAATGCTACTGTTCCTGTGTGGTTACGCTTTATAAATACACTGAAACTAACCGCAAATTGTTCATTAGTGTAATGCATCTGATTGTAATTAACTTGTAACAATATAATGGTCCAGGGAATAGCCATAGTATTCCAAATACCATAACTGCTTTAGCGTTGTTACTCTCACTGCATCTTCTTCTTCTTCTTCTTCTTCTTTCAGCTGCTCCAGTTAGGGTTGCCACAGCGGATAATCTTTTTCCATATTACTCTCACTGCACCACTCAGAGTATTTATATCACTGTATCTGAGTGAGGAATCACAGCAGCAGCTGATCAGAAAGAGAATTATTGGGGTACAGACTCAAGCACACGCTACCTCAGGCACGGCAAAACGTTTCAAAGCCTTTCCTCTACAGACCTCGCGGTTCAGAAACAGTTTCATCCTAAGAACTATAAACACGCTCAATCAATTGCTCCTTGTAGAACTATTTGTACTTATAAGTACAATCACCTCACTGTAAACTTGCACTACAGTTATAATATTACACAACCTGAGCCACTTTATAAAGCACGTATTTACATATGATGTAGATATCATTTTTAAAATGAAATGCAGCAAAATATGTTTATTATATTATACAGGTAAAACTTTAAGTTCATGTAAATAATCTATATTCTTCACTGGGACTGTTGTGAAGGATAGAATAATTAAACATGTACTACGAAGATAGCTCAATGTTCCTTAAACATTTTGAAGAATCGGCGCTCTAAGCTTACAGATGGCTTAACGTCTATTACAGAGCTGATTGTGTGGCGATTGGTTACTTGGAGAAAGAAAAGCAAGGATTGCAGGGGCTACGCCAATATATATTGAATATAAAACAGAAAGAGAAAATAACGACACAGCTAAAAACGCAGTGGCAAATTTCGACAAAAGTTAAACGCTTATGTCATGAGCACGAGGCGGCTATGCAGTATACGCAATGGACGTGGCTATCCACTGTGCATAAGATACCATATTGACATTGGCGGGTGAAGGGGCCACCGATTCTTTCTCTGCCTAGAGCCACCCATGAGTACTGCTGCAATAAATAATTTCATTGGAGGTCGCACACAATCACTGCACCATGAAACCCATGTTTAATAACATGCTTTAACTCCTATCATCATGAAAATGATATCACGTATACATCTCAGTAGTTTAGTTATTCAGAGAGCTGTAATATGACGAATGTAATGGATTCTGTGTCCAGTTGGAGGAAGAGAGCCGGTTTAAGAAGCAAGTAGTGATTCACACACGTAGAGCACATAGAAGATCAAATGCAAAACAAAGCATTTAATTTGCTACTTTAATTACGATGTGATTTGAGAAACTGGTTAATTAAACGATTTTAAGATGATGTTTATGATGTTCTACTTTAATGACAAAATAAACTACATCATTAAAGTGGAAATGTCAAGATTGAAGTTGAAATTTTGTGCTTTTTCCCACTGTGTGCCTATTTTTTTTTGTCTGTACCCTAATAAGCTTTCATATGACACTCAGACGGTGGGTTACGACTCGCCTTTTCACGGTGACTTTGATATCTGGGCTTTCAAGTTTGTCTAACACGCTATGTCACTCGATCAACTTCCTTTTGTTGATTATACCACAGTTTAATTAAACAAATAGTATGTTTTTCCTTTGCCTCCACTTGGTATTCGCTGAAATTATTATATTTTCCCCCATGCTTTTCCCATTGTCTTTTCACAGAAAGCTGAACTTAAGGGCTATTTATATTGATTTGCATATTCAAAAAGGCGTAATTCTGGGAGGAGTTGGGGCGGGACATAAGGGGCATGCACGAGCGTTCGTTTTCATGCTGACCGGGATTTATGTAGCGGAAGAACGTGGAAGTTGGAGTACGCAAGGATTCCTGCATCTGGATTTTTCTGTGCATAAGCACATTTCGGCTTTTGTGCTTACGCCATGTTATAGTGCGAATTCTATGGATGGCATTATACATGAGGCCACAGGAAACAAAAAAGAAATGTCAGAGGGAAGTGATCTCATTGGTCTTCCACTGTTTATTCCTCCTCCATTCTAAAGAAACAGATGGAACATGAATCACTTTCAGCTGATAATTTGTATTTACCTCTTCTTTGCAGTGGACACAAGGCATAGGATACCATCCATTTGAAGGTCCATTCATATTCAGCCCAGTTTGGAATTACCAACTAACCTAACCTGCACAGTGTTGGACATGTGAGAAGAAAACAAGAGTACCCAAAAGAAACCCCATGCATACACCATGAGACATCATCCAGACGTGGACTGTGAACCCCAGGTTCTATACATTGTGCTGCTCCTAATAAAAACACACAGTAATTCTCCATGATTTGCATTATTCCAGGTTCGTAGAATACTTGTATGGGGGTCCGGCTTGTTACAATCCATTAAAATATTTTGCATGTTAATGGGTCAGTCCTCAGAATGGCAGGAGAGCACTTCGTCGTAGTTGATTAAATGGTAAAAATCACTAAGAGCTTCCTGGAATGAATAGCGGAGGTGAGTAATATAAGTGACAGGGGTCAGTGCTGAGGCCACTACACATTTTAATTTATATAAATGATTTAGGTAAGCATTTGTAACAAACAAGTTAATTACATTTGCAGATGACATTAAATTAGACTAATTACCCAAAACCTCAAGAAGTAGCTAAATGAATAGAAATGGACCAAAACGGAATTCACAATTGGGCAGACACTAGACAAATAATATTTATTGGAAATATTTTGCAAGGTGAAACTTAAAAATATAACGTAAAATTCCATGATGAACAGTTTTTGAGCTGAACAGTAGTTCTTTTTAAAAGACTCAACAGTCTTGGTGGGCTCATTATATGTAAGACTGGCACACCAACACGGCCTGATGGAATTACAAGCAGCGAGTTCTTCTGCTCTGTTCAGCTGAGCACTGACACTTGACGCTGGGAACTCTAGTGGTCTTTGTTTGATCTCGGCCACCATCTCAGGATGGAGACTGGAAGTGCAGAGGTCACCGTGAGTGTATTCCTAATACTAGCACATTTGACTTTATTAACACCATCTTTTTTTCTACTTGAATACTGCTTTACAAAAATGAAGATGTTGTCTAGCAATTGATCGTTCTTTGTTTCTTTTCAGGAACCAAAAGAATTCAAATTTACCTAAAACCAGCGTAATTCCAGGCATTCCTTTATTTTGTAATCCAGTGGAAAACACCAAGAGCAACTAAATCAAACACCCCAGAAATATTATTATCATTATGCAGAAAAGAGACAGATTGAAGAAACTTAGGATGGCCCAACATTTGTGCAGTATACTAACCCGCTTCAGTTTTGGGGACACTGACATGGGAAAATTCTGTGCCTGCAGTCTTAGCAGCACTCACAGAATTTCAAAAGCTCTCTGGTCTCAGAATTAATCTGAATAAAAGTGTACTCTTTCCGTGAATTCGCAAGCATATAATATTAGATTAGACACCCTTCCTTTTATCATTGCAGAACAGTTTAAATACCTCGTAAACATCACAAGTAAACATAAAGCTCTTTATCAAAAAAGCATAGATGGTCAACCCTTCATCCACATTTAGTTACTGTATACATATGCAGTTTTAATATCTCATGAACAATTACATTCCAAATTTAACATTCCAGCTACAAATTTCTTTCACTATCTTCAAATCAGGAATATGGTGTCAATTTTCACATGTTCTGGGCCTGCTCCAAATTAACATTATTCTGGACAAAAATTTTAATTACCTCTCAGACAGTCTTGGACTCACAATCCCTCCTAACCCATTAACAGCTGTGTTTGGGGTTCTTCCAGTATTCCTCTTTAAGTCAGTGGGAAACTTACTCAGTTAGAGGATCTTTCAAAACAGGTGTCATCGATCTGTTCTTAGCATAATTCTTTTTTTTTTTAAAAACTTGATTGCTATGTATTGATTGTAATAAAATTAATAAATAAATAAAAAAAAAAAAAAAAGAAACTTAGGATCCAGTCACGCTTGGGGGACACTGGCTTATACAGCCACATTTAGTTACTGTATACTCAGCGAATATGGTGTCAATTTTTATAAGTATTTATTATTTAGGTGTCACGTTTCAGCCAGGATTCATACCCTGGGAGGGATTCAAACACCTAATTTGTGTCTATATTTTGTTTTTTTATTTTCATAGTTTTTCATTTAGTTTTTTTTATCATCAAAGTATCTTCTGCTGTATTCCCTGCATTTAATGGGTGCTTCCCCAAGAGGCGGGACCATCTGCCATTCACCACAGGGGACTGCCCACAGCACTATAAAGGATGAGGAAAACTCACAGTCCCTTGTGGTTCATTGAGTGCACTGGTGATGGTGACGACGACGACAACGACTGTGGTGGTGATGACAACAACGATGATGACGATGGGTTATCCCGTCTACTACTTTTTGATTGATTGTTGTCTTTAATCCTTTTGGTCTGTTTTGTGACTTTGCCTCTTGGAATTTATATTGGCACCGTGTTTTCCGTTCCTTCGGACTCGAAGGCGCAAACAGCGGGATGCGGATCTCCTCCTACCCAGAATGCACCAGGTTTGCTGCCGTGTTCCTAGGTGCCCTGGCTTAGACAGGAGCAGGCCGTCATCTTCGGGGCAGTCTCCTTTTTCCCTCGGAGCCTCCAGGTGATCATCTCCAAGGTACATGCATGGGACAAAGTGAGTAATAATAAATGGATTGTTATTAACGTTCCCAGCACGTACCTCAGAGCGCTCGTTAATCCTGGAGTTTTCTCCGACTTATAAGGCCGCTCCTTGACTCCTCCCGAGCGTCGGCCATTGCACCTAAGGCGCTCCCGCTGGCGTTGTCGCTCTGCTTGCCCCTTCCTGTTCCCCATTTTGGACTCGGAATTTTCCGGTTTTGGCGATGCTGTGGTGATTCCTGACTCCGTAGTCTTCTCAGGGTTCACTACCCACAGAAAATTTTGATTCAGGTCCTCCGCAATAGACGCTGGAGTATCCTGCCGACTACGCCACTGTGATAGATAGGAGGCACTCTCGCTCCCTTGAACCCCACAATAAATCAATCCTCCAGCTCCCAGACGCGTTGCCACACTTCCACCCAGCTCAGCTCGCCGTCTGGGAGCTGCCACAGTTCTTTTGTATTCCCTGACCCGGAAATGTTCCCAATCCCCAGTCCATGTGATTCTCAATCACTTCCGGGTCAGGTAAAAGCTCTTCTCTTCAACCCGGAAGCCCGTCGCTCTTCCTATGACGAACTTCCGGGTCATAGGGCATGAAGAAGTCCTTGGTCCTCCCTGTAGCTCCCTCTTGTGGCCCCCATGACATCCAGCAGGGCTGTGCATAAAAACCACATTGTCCATGATGCCCTGCTGGTCTTCTGGGGACCTCCATGCTTCAAGGAGGGCTCCACCTGGCGGCTTGGGGGTTTTGGCCGGGATAAACAGCCGGCCATCCTCCACAATATATATATATATATATATATACACACTCTTCGTGCGTGTGTTTACTTGCAACCAGTTGAATTACAAGGTTTTGGGATCAAGCTTTCTGTTGTGAACATTATAATACTTCGTAGATTACCTCTAAACTATCTGTAAAAAATGAATTAATAAATAAATAGGATATACCGTACAAACAGACAAGCAGGTTCAGATTTTTGTGGCCATGAAGCTCTTATCTAACGTATTATGCTCTTCTCTTGTAAGTGTCCCTCATATACCTTACTACTACCGTACTACTTCAGGGCTGACTGGTGCATTAAAGCCGTTGGTGTCTTACACGCAGTGTGTAAATACAGCGAGTGTTACCCTTTACACGTGAGCCCCTCAAAATGACTTTGTTTTGTTTAACCGCATTTAGTTACTTAAATTCCATGATGATACCTGCTAGTGAAAGTGTTGGAAGAATATCTAAATAACACACAAGGCTTGTGTCTTTTACGCTGTGTCTGCGGAAGGATAACTCGTGCTAGAAATACCCACCCATCATCAAGTAACTGACATTGTATATACAGTATGGTACATTACAGCATGTATGTGTACGCACTATTACACATAAACAGGGGAAGGTTTTTAAGGTTCCACAGTAGCTGAACCCTTATCTTAGTTTCCACACTCTTCCTAGAAGTCAAGCAACCAGACGGCCCTGGATATCAACCAACACCCTACCTCCATTTCTATCATTTCCTGTCTGTTGCACATAAACAATTCAATCTGTAAGGCACCATCATCATTTAAGGACCACCTCAGGACTTGAGCAAACCTATGATATCACAGATTAAAAGTGTGTGTGTGTATGTGTGCCTTCTGTCTCACCTGGTGCCACAATCATCAGCTTTTCTGGGGCAAATGGTGCACATATATTACACAATGGCCCCTAAGAGTGGCCCGGCATACAAACGTTCATCATGCCTGTTCTTGCATTCTCCCCTCTCCACCGTGGAGCCTTGCTGGGCTCTGCCCCTGCTCTGCGCCACTCTTTTCTGCTTGTCATCCTCCAGTCTCCCGGGCCACCCATCACCATGCAGGATATGTTTGTCTTTGAACATCATGTTTTGAGTTTATATTACATTTGCTATTTTTCCTGCTGTATTTGCCTTTATTGTACAATGTGCTGGGCTTGTAAATGGATGTGTACTTAAGAATAAAAAATTAAATTCATTTTATTACTGATTTACCTATTGTTAATAATTTCTCTATCAAAGAACTCATCTGAAAATTCAAGTTAAACAAAAGATTTGGCTCAGATTATTTTCCATTTAGATGATTTTGTCTGTGAAATTATTTTCAATCACAGTCCACAATTTATTTCCCATTATTCGCTAATATCTTTTCTACCACTGGCTTATCAATATCAATTCATCTTAATACAACATATCATCTTTAATCTAGTGGTCAAATGGAAAGAGCTAATCTAGATTTCAAAAACTATTTCAAATGCTATTTGTCCACTTTTCCTGGTAATTGGCATGAATTGCTGCCATGGGCTGAAATCTTCCATAATGTGTTATTGCACTGAAATGTCACCATTTGAGAGTAGTATTGGATTTAAGCCGCATGTTTTGTTATCTTTATATGAAAATTATGTCCCTAGTGTAAAGTCTTTGGTTGCCTATCCCCCAAAACTCGGGTTCCAATTCAATTTAATTTAGTTAATTTCATTTCTTGCTTTATATATTTTTCTAAAGAAAGTTTGGATCATCTGAAACACGGTTGCACACCAGGAAAGCTGGGCCCATGAGGACCATTTAAGAGTGAGGCTTGTTAGAACTGGAGGAGATGCCCGCTCTTTCCTACTCAGCCACGAGGGGTCAGCACATCGTCTTGATTGGGTTTCCCCTTTAGAGAGATGGGCTGCATGCCTTGTAGATCTCATCATCTACAGGTTACTCAGAGATCTGGGGTACAGGGACGTTGGGGGCCACAAGAAGGGCTTGGAACGGGGTTGTGCCTGGTGTCAGATTGGATATGTGATGACTTTAAAGGGACATGAAGCTGGCGTTGTGAGAACAGATTTATTATTTTTGCAAACATAGATATTATGACATACAGCTCTCTCTCTCTCTATTTATATATATATATATATATATATATATATACTGTGTGTATATATATATATATATATATATATATGCTGTATATATATATATACTAGCAAAATACAAGCGCTTCAGCAGTGGAGAAGTAGTGTGTTAAAGAAGTAAAGAAAAAGAAAGGAAACATTTTAAAAATAACGTAACATGATTGTCAAAGTAATTGTTTTGTGTATTTGGCGGCAGCGTCACAAAGTTGTTTCCCTCTAGCTGCATCAGAAAATGTACCACAACGTCTGACATGCCTCCTTTTTACTGTTTTCTCACAGCTTGGATTGCTGCTGTCATAATTGGTTTGAGTCTACATATATATATATACAGTATATATATATATATATAAACATATATACTGTATATATATATATACATACATATATATACACATACATATCTTCATATCTATATACATATATACATATCTACATATACAAATTTATATATATATACATACCTATGTACATCATATATACACACACAAATTATATATATGTGTGTGTGTGTGTATGTATGCATGTATGTGTGTGTGTGTGTGTATATATATAATGTAGATAGGTGTGTGTGTGTGTATATATATACACATACATACAAACATACACACAGGTATATATATGTGTACATATATATGTGTCTATATGTGTGTGTATAGCTTTGTTCACTGAGTGCAAGGGAAAAATAATAAAATGTAGTCTATAAGTTATTAAACAGTAAAACATTAACATTTTAAGAAGTACAGGTACATTGAGCACTACTGGAGTGGTTGCGGGTAAACTACATTTTAAAGACTGTGTAACACAACAAGTAAGTAGTACTAACAGCAGCTAAAATGTATATGAATCATCTCTCGGTAGTTGATCCCTTTTGAAAGGCGCTACACGACGGCTGTGGTATAGAAATTACATTTTCTATGTGGACGTTCAAATTTGTGCCTCTGGTAATGTGCCTTACCGGCATTACCAGCAATTAAAGAAAATTAGCTTTGTGTCCTCTGCAGTGTTAAGAGAGAAAAGCATTGGTTTGGGAAAAAAGGTGTAAAGAAAGGAAAGTTGCCATTTTCTTTTATATAGTGTAGAGAGATGTGTTCGCTGACGTTATGATCGCATTTTGGGGACAGTCGCGGGGTGTCTTGTGTAGACTGGTGAGACGTCCCAGTCATTAATCGGCTGTGATGGCACTGTCAGTCCTCCACTCCTGTGCGTGTCTTAAAAATCCGAGCTGACGACCTCATAATCGTATACGTGCAAAAGAAAGTGCGAATCGCCTTAATATTAGTTTCCCGTGGTGAAGAAAAGGGATCCCGTGTTTGCACTTGTCTGGGCTATAGCTCAGGGGCAGGATGAAAAAAATTATAAGTGCTCACTTTGACTTAAGGCAGAAGCGCAGTCAGCATCTCAAAGGCCGACACAGCTATGCGTGCGCGCTGGCTGCTCGAGTTTTGTAGGGCAGGAGACGCCACTTTTTGCAGACACGTTCACGTGATCAAAACTCTCAGCGCTCTTTGGAGGTCATTCATATATATATATATATATAGCAAAATACCCGCGCTT